>NW_005192735.1:0-1409 GCF_000239375.1 Pundamilia nyererei | reverse complement strand
TCCTACCTGGCTTCGGTCCCTTCATCCACCCATTCCCATACCGATGCCCCAGACCCAAACCAGCACTGCCATAACCAACATTGTAACCTAAAAACACACATAACCAGTACATTAGCCAAACACACCTGTAGGACTGAGCGTGTGACATCTATATGACTCACCTGCCATGGGCTGAGCTTCATAACCTTTATAACTTCCAGCAAACTGAGGCATTCCCAGACCTTTGAAGGTTCGCTTACCCGGTCCTTTATTCATGTAGATATACCAATGTTACATCACCGTTTTCACCTTTGTGGACAACAAAGCAACTGAAGTTGCATTACCTGCCCCATAAGGTGGTCGGCCATATCCTTTCATAGGTTTACTTCCAGCTCCTCCTTGGCCTGTTAAATATTTTGAGTATTTAACATATATGTGTGCTTTTAAAAGTCAAAGAGTCCAGCTGCCTGCTCCCAAATGACCCATTTACTTTCTTACCATTTGGTTGTGTCCCATAGCCAGTCGATGGACCAGCTACAGCTCCTTGACCTAAAGAGTGATGATAATATACAAAATTGTAAAACTATTTAATTTCCTTTTTTTAATCTTCATGCATTGAACTTCATGTTTTGCAAAGAATACCTTTGGTGTTAGGCACATTTCCAGTAGAACCAGCACCATAACCTGCAACAGATGTGAGGTTCTTAATTTAATTAACACCTTAATCATGACCCCTCCCAGTTTTAAAACATTGTTATGTTTTTATAATTCGCAACCAGGTTCTTCACTAACACCAAATACACACCAAAAACACTAACCACCGATAAAAACATAAAGAAAATATAGTTATGTTAAAAAAGAACAATTCACATGATTCTGTACAGTCCTGAAAAACTAAAAACACCCTTTCTGCAGGTTCTGCAGCAAATGTGAGCAGCACTCTAAAACATTTTGACAGTTTGTTGCTCTGGAGCATTCATGTGTGTGTAGACACAACTCAACATCTTCCTGTTCCACCAAATTCACCTCAAAATGAGATCATGCAATGCTCAGAGAATCTGCAGAAAACCCAAGAGCTGCTTCTCAGACTCTGCATCTCTCAGTTAGCATGTTCGATTTTGAAGTTCATGACGTGATGATGATTTAGATTTTGATCCCAGGGACACCAACCAATCTGCAACAGCATGGTCCATACCCCAACCCGATTGAAATGCTCTCATAAGATCTTAAGAGAGCTTTGAATAAACACAAATACCCTCAAATCTCAAAGAACAAAAGTGACATTAGGAGGACCAAAATTCCTCCACAAAGATGTGAGAGACTTCATAGAGTTTATAGCTGCTAGAGGCAGTTCTACAAACTACTGAATCATGGGGTGTTTTGAGTTTTGAGGACTGTGAAGTGAGAGTCCTTTTTCATATAACTGTCTT
>NW_005192734.1:0-1410 GCF_000239375.1 Pundamilia nyererei | reverse complement strand
GTTAATTTTTATTTATCTTTATTATTCGAACATTTTCGACCCCAACTTTTATACTGTAACCAATTTAAATAACGATTTCACTGCATTTTTTGTCATCTGTGTTTCCATTTGTGTCACTGTCACCTTCTGGGCTGTTGTCCTGGTACTGTGAAAGGTGCTTAGGCGAGGAAGGCTTGAGGAAAGAATGGTCCAAGAGCTGCTGAGCTGTCCAGCGCTCAGTATCATTCAGACATAAACACCTACAACGCAAAGACACATAAAACCCACTATTAAGCAATATCTGGCACATGCAAAAGAACAGGAACACAAATATACTGCACTGTGTAAAAGTGGGCCATCCCTCATTTCTTCAGAATTTATTCCAAGGAGCCAGACTTGTTTTTCTTTTTTAAATGGTCTTGAGAAATAGTTCTCTTGATTTTCTGATGATCTTTAAAAGTTTTAGAAGTCCAGTCCATGTGCCTCCCTTTTCCTAAAGCATTTTTTTGTTAAGTTGCTCAACACTGACCTATGAATCACGACGGCCCAGTGTTAACACCATAAGAAAACTGTATCTTTAGCCACTTTGTTACTTGCAAATCTTCCCATTTCTCTGGCAAAGAAAAAAAAAGGAAACTTTTTCCAGGCATAAAATATAAAATAAATATAAAACTGTATTTTTGCATCAACAAGTTGATTCTCAAAGATCAATTAGTTAAAAAAACAACAACTTTGTATCTCAGCATCGGTCCTTAAAAAACTAATGTTAGGAAACAAGTGGAGGGGAAAAGAAAAAGACTTGGCATGCCTAAAAACCCAACATTATTGCAGCAGTGTGGGATCATGTTGACAGAGAATGGGGGGAAAAGCAGATAATATTCAAAGAAGAGCGCTGAACGTCCTTGAAGCCTGGAGAACTATTCCTGAAGGCTAGAAACAACAAGAAAGCTGCCTAAGAGAGTTCAGACTGTGTTGAAGAATAAACGTGGTCACACCAAACATTGATTTTCCAGCTCATTAGAATTGGAAACTGCATTTCCATGTATGTTTCCTTGCAAAATATAAAGCAATGACAGGTGAGCTCAAGACTTTTGCACAGCAATGCATCTTACTCTACAGGCTGCAATGCAAGCAGACAGCAAAACACCAAGACCCAAAGGACCAAATCAGGGTCTCTGCATGTTTGAGCCCATTTACAACAAATCACATCTGTTTATCATTACTGAAAATCAGACCACAGCAAACTGCGTGGAAGAGCCCGTCCTCCGCCTCTCTTGCAGGCAGTCGCTGTTTTTTGTTCATTTTGTTTTTTAGCAACACAAGATTTGAGCTCCCATGATTTAAACAGTTGATTGATTAGTCAGTCAAAGCATCTGGTAACCATTTTTATGATCGAAAAATGTAATTAAGCAATCTTTCGTGCCAAACATC
>NW_005192733.1:0-1410 GCF_000239375.1 Pundamilia nyererei | reverse complement strand
AAAATGAAACTGCCACTTTAAGACAACCCGTTCCCGCTCTAACTGCGCATGCTCTGCGCATGCTCGTCTTCACGCTCTCCCCGTCGCTGATCTACAAGTGTGAGGATGGGTGTAACCAGCGCGTGACTGCGTGAGCTGAAAGGTTCCATTCAAACGCAGATCTGCGGCTAAACAGAAACCAGAGGAGGAGGGTTTGGTTTGAATCGGAGCGCACACACGTGTTTCTGTCCACACTTACGGGGAGAAATGGCAGAGAAAGGCGTCCTTCTGGATAAAAAGACCTGTTGTTTGATCTGTTTGGATTTGTTAAAGGATCCGGTGACTGTTTCCTGTGGTCACAACTACTGTACCAACTGCATTAATTCCCACTGGGATAAGGAGGACAGGAATGCCACCTACAGCTGCCCAAAGTGCAGGAAGTCCTTCACAGCGCGGCCTGACCTGGCAGCAAACACCACGTTAGAAGAGTTGGTGGAGGAGCTGAAGAACAGTGGACTTAATGTGGGAATGAACGGTGACGGTCAGACCGAGCTGGGGTCAAGCAGGCAAAAAATCAAGCAGAGAATCGAGACCAGACAAAAGGACGTGAAGCTGCTTAAGCTGGAGGTGGAGAAAATCAATCTGTCTGCTGATAAAGCCCTGAAGGAGAGCAGGAGCGTTTTTGATCAACTCACCCAGCAGATCAAAAAAAGAAGCTTTGATGTGATGCATCGGATCAGATCCCTGCAGAAAGCCGAACAGAATCGAATCAAAGACCTTCAGCAGGAGCTGGAGGAGGAGATCACTGACCTGAAAAGGAAAGACGCTGAACTGGAGGAGCTCTCACACACGGAGGATCACAACCAGTTTCTGCATCGCCTTCCTTCATTCACTCATCCATCTACAGAGTTACCCAGAACCAAAATCCTTCCTCTGAGCTTCTTTGAGGAGGTGACAGCAGCTGTGTCCAAGCTCAGAGCTAAAGTACAGGACATCCTGAGGGACACCTGGGTGGATGTTTCACCCGTGGTTGATGTAAACCCACAAACAGAGCCAAAGTCCAGAGCTGACTTCTTAAAATATTCATTCCAAATCACGCTGGATCCCGACACCGTAAACACACAGCTGTCATTATCAGAGGGGAACAGGAGAGCGACGTTAATGAGAGAGGAGCAGTCTTATCCTACTCACCCGGACAGATTCATTAGGTGGAGGCAGGTCCTGAGTAACCAGAGCCTGACCGGCCGTCGTTACTGGGAGGTGGAGTGGTGCAGGAAGAGAGTCACAGTGGCGCTGGCATACAAAGATATCAGCAGAGAGGGGTCCATGAGCGAGTGCGCGTTTGGATTCAACGACAAGTCCTGGGCGCTGGAGTGTAACTGCAGCAGCAGCTACAAATTCATACACAACAGCGTGAAAACAGCCGTCTCG
>NW_005192732.1:0-1410 GCF_000239375.1 Pundamilia nyererei | reverse complement strand
TCGGAGCAGTCGTGACGGCAGCCGACCTCACCGGCGCCATCTTGACATTCATGCACAACAGCTGGAAGTTATAGTACAGTATTCACGGTGTTTCACTTGTTCCACATTGTATCATGTTTCCACCTTATCCCAAAGAGGATTAAATTCATTTTTTTTCCACCTCAAAATTCAATACACAATGCCCCATGAAAGCAAAGTGAAAAAATTGAAATGACCAATTTCTCAATTAAACAGGATACTGTTCATCAGCTTTGGGTCATTTTTAGGGCCTTGAAATACTCTAGGAACAACAAGTAGGCCTGCAGTGTGAGAGCAAAGTGCTCTAATAGGGTGACATGGTACTACAAGGTCATTAAGATGAGATGGAGCCTGATTATTTAAGACCTTGTATGTGAGCAGCAGGATTTTGAATTCAGGAAGCCAAAACAGGAGAAATCTGCTCTCTTTCTAGTCCCTGTCAGGACTCTTGCTGCAGCATTTTGGATCAGCTGAAGGCTTTTCAGGGAGTTTTTAGGACTTCCTGATAATAATAGTAATAATACATTTAGTGTCCTCATTTTCCCCTGACTTATGGGTTCTGTCACTAGTTAGCTGATTCTCTGTGCTGGCAGAAGGTGACACTAAACATGCTCTAAAACTTTAATATTAAATTCAGCTTCACAGACAGTGTTACACCTGAGACAGTTTGAATTGACCAATTTATAATTCCTTACTTTAGTCCAAAATATAAACCTTTCAAGAATAAAGTAAGTTAAAAATGTAAAAGAGTAAGTAAAGTAAGTTAATAAGTTTTAAACTCTGGATGCCACATGTTCCAAAATCTGTTTTATGCAGTCCCAAAAGGTGGATTCTGTTGATCTGAATGTGGCGTTTACGTCGACATCAATGGAATCCACCTTTTTGGACTTGCTTACATGGACGATTGAGCATGGATCAAGATATTTTATGCAGTGTTGTTGTGTTGTTTGTTAGGTTACATATTCAGGTTTTATTCTAAAGGGTTATATAACACCAATATTAACAAAAGAAAGGAACAAGTATGGAGAGTAAGAGTTGTGATTAAAACTTTGATTCCTACTAAAATTTCCAAAAAATTATGTTGTTTGAGCTTGATGAAATACTCAGAGGTATAAAAGTCCCCTCATTAGTCATTTAAGCACATTAATTATTTAATTGCTTTTTTAAGGTTGGCAGTAAATAATGGTGTAATAACGCCTCCTGTTGGCATCATTAAGCTTAATGAAGTGAGTGTTGTGTGTATCCCTGTAGGGACAAAGTGTAAGTTTAACAAGCACAAACAAGTACGAATGGAGAAAACTTTAGTCTTCACTGCTTTTCCTGAAGACTTTCCCTACATCTTAAAGATCTGAACTTGTTAACAATAATAAATAATTTGAAGTAAATAAATAA
>NW_005192731.1:0-1411 GCF_000239375.1 Pundamilia nyererei | reverse complement strand
CTGTGATTCGATTGGATGATGTAACTCTGTGAGATGGGCTTTAGGTTAGAGTCCATTCTGCAGGATACTGGAAACCAGTGTCCCCATACACCCAGCATTTTGGCTTTTTTAAAATATGCTCATCCATCTGTGTGTACCTTGCAGGTGTCCATCATCTGTTTGATATTAAAGAAGAGGTTTCCCATGAACGGAGCCCGATTGAAGACTCGGACTTCTTCCAGGAACGCTGCATTGGCCAGGATGGACTGCAGGAGGATGACACACGTGCAACAGCTCCCAGAACCTTTCCGATGCCAATATTCAGTGTTGCGTCCCGCAATGCATTGCAACGCCTCAAATTTGAACAGAGAGAAAAAATCAAATTCTGCGTGAAAACCAAGATATCTGTGAAGAAAACCTTCCAAATGCTTCAGGAAGTTTACGGCAGCAAAGCAATGAGCCGATCAAGATGCAAGGATTGGTATTTGCGTTTCAAAAATGGCAGAACATCCGTCGATGATGAAATCAGGTCAGGGCGACCCAGCACGAGCACAACTCCCAAGCACATCCGAGAAATCGATCAACTTGTGCGCCAGGATTTCCGGATCTCTCTGAGGGAGATTTCTGCCATTCTCAACGTGTCATTCGGAACGGTCCAGGCGATCCTGACGTCCACTTTGAACCTGCACCAAGTGGCTAACAAGCTTGTGCCCAGGCTACTGACTCCCGAGCTGAAGCAGTATCGTTTACGAGCCTGCGAGGATCTCCGTCAACAGACGCGAGATGACCCAACGTTCATGTCCCGGATCATAACTGGCGATGCAAGCTGGGTGTACGGCTGCAAGCCTGGAAAAGCAAGGAGGGTGAATCCGACAAGGAGCCAGTTCAAGGTCAAGCTCATCGTCTTCTTTGACATTCACGGGGTGGTGCATCGGGAAGTTGTTCCCGACGGTCAGGCGGTTGATGCTCCGTTCTACCTCAGCGTTATGACGCGTCTCAGGAAGAACATCGAGGCCAAACGACCTGAACTGTGGCAGAAAGGCGACTGGCTGCTCCATCACGACGACACACCCGCCCACGACGCACTGAAAGAGTGCCATTATTTCTGCTACACCGACACAAATCTCATTCTTCACCCACAGCACTCACCAGATTTGGCCCCCTGCGACTTCTTCCTCTTCCCCAAAATCAACGCCAAGTTGAGGGGACATTTTTTTGACACGGTGGAAGAGCTCCAGCATGCGTCACTGATAGTACTGGATTCACTGGGAGAAGAGGACTTCCGCAGAGCTTTCAGAGCGTGGCAGCAGCGCTGGGTGTGGTGTGCTGCTGTGCAAGGCAACCGCTTTGCAGCTGATGGTGGCCAGATTTGAATTGAATACATATTTTTGTATATTTGTTTCATATTTTTTGTATTTTTATTCTTTTTTTT
>NW_005192730.1:0-1411 GCF_000239375.1 Pundamilia nyererei | reverse complement strand
GAACCAGACCAGGGGTGTATATTTGCCCAGATAAGTTGGTCTATTTCACAAACCTGTAATCTACTGGGATATTCCACGCAAACCATCTCTAATGTTTAAAGAGAATGGTCCAAAAAAGAGAAAACATACAGTAAGTAGTAGTTCTCTGGGCAAAAATGCCTTGTTCATGCCAGAGGTCAGAGGACAATGGAACAGCTTCAAGCTGGAGGCCATAGCATCTCAAATAACCATTCATTACAACCAAGGTATGCAGAAAAGCATCTATGAAAGCACAACAAATCAAGCTTTTAAGCTGATATGGTACAAAAGCAGAAGACAACACCAGCTGCAACTCCTCCCATCTGAGAGTAGGAAGCTGAGGCTACAGTTCACACGGGCCAAAAAAAGTATCTTGTCTCAATTTCTGTGATGCGGGGACGGTAACGTCAGAATTTGGCATAAACCATGAAGCCATAAAGCATAAAGCATCAATCTATCCTTCACTGCATCAGCGGCTCAGGCTGTTGGTGGTGTAATGGTGTGGGGAGATGTTGTTGGCACAGACTTCAGTCCCTTAGCACAACTGAGCATCGTTTAAATGCTACAGCCTACCTGAGTATTGTTGCTATGTTCATCCCTTTATGATCGTTGTGTACCCATCTCCTACTTCCAGGGGGATAATTATACTTTGTTATTATAGATCAATCTAACTAAGAGAAAACACAGTCATTATAATTATCTACACCTACAGCACTGATGAGAGTGATGTACTAATTACTGAATCAATAATTATGATCCAACAGTACGTATATATGAATCTGAAGATGATAAGCAGGATGTTTAAATGAAGCATTATTACTGATTTCTATTTTTACACTGCTGTGTATTTTTTAGGATCTAAATACTTCTTCCACAAAACCTTTTTAAATTAGTGCAATGTTACGTTTTAAACATCGATTTTTCTGGAACTGCTCAAAATGTGAAAGAGAACTAAGTTTGAGTGGCTATGATTCACAAGAAGAAAAGAAAACGCACAGAGTCAAACAAAGATATGTAAGATTCAGACAATAAAACATGAAGATGGGCAGATTTAGTAAGCAAACATGTCAGTCAAAACAAAAAAAAAAGAAGAAAAATCTTGTCTGTGCCTGTGTTAGTCTAGAAGGAGCCTCTTGTGTTTCGTGTTTGGGTTTTTTACTTACACGAGGCACATCTGATCCAGTAATATCATTTCAAACCACAAATATATTCATTTTGTTTTGTTCTTGAAAATGTAATTATTTATACATGGATACATGATTTGATGATGCATCGTTTGTTTTTCCCTCCCAAAGGGAACACATAAGAGAGTTTAAATAAACTGCCACGCTTCGTAAACGCCTCGTTTTCGTTACGCTTAATATAGAAAAGACAGATGATGATATGAAAAAAA
>NW_005192729.1:0-1411 GCF_000239375.1 Pundamilia nyererei | reverse complement strand
TTAGACTTTAAACTACACACCAGTTTGTAAATGTTACTGATCGGCCACTAAAACCAGTCATGATTAAAGAGCAGACCCAGTGTTTTTTTCTGAATCGTCCGTTTATTTTGGGAAAATCGTCGTTTTCTAAACTGAACATCTATATTTGTATGTCAAGTTAAGAAAATCATTCAGTAAACATGTTTGTGTTTTTACAGTAAAATGTAAGTACTACTAGGATTTTATGTTTTTGTGTGATTTCAGATCAGTTGTGTTACTACAGTATGTCAATGAAACATGGCTGTAAATTCAGACACGTGAGACTGAGCTGATGTAACAGGGTCATAAATCACATTGTTATAATTACATGAAATGTGTTCTAAACCCCCAAAATTCTCCTTTTATACCTGACCTCCAAGCCTGTAGTTATGTTCATTATCAGTTAGAGCCCCTCCTCATTCTTTTCTTCTTCTTCTTTGGTGCAACCCTATAAATACAGTGTACCCCTTTTGCCTCTCCCCTTTTCTACAATTCCCCTGTGGGAGAGGTGGGTGTCATTTCTTTCCCAACACTGTAAAACGCTCATATAATGCATATTTAGCCACCTGGATGTTTCTGATTGTGATTTTAGTTCAATTATTGTCATTATTAAGCCTGTTTTTTGTTAGATGTTACAAGTGTGTATTATGTGTATTATAAATGTGTTTTAGGCACCATAAATGCTAGCATGAATATATACTTCTTGCTAGCTTGGAAGTTCTGGTTGGTTGAGCTAACCCTTTTCCCCACTGTTTGTATTTGGTCGTAGGAGCTGGAGTGGGCAAATTATTTACTTGGAGGTCTTTCTTTCTTTTACCTTATTTATCAGGTATGTCGGATTTCATGTTGTTGTTTTATCTTGTGTCAAATATGTTACGTGTAAATGCATATTTTATGTTTAATGTAATAATAAATGCCAGCCCTTTTCTACAATTCCCCTGTGGGAGAGGAGCTGGAGTGGGAAAATTATTTACTTGGAGGTCTTTCTTTCTTTCTTTTACCTTTTTTATCAGACACAACGCAGAATCACACCGGTTACACTGAAAACACTGAAACCAAACAAGGCAAAACAATTAAAAGTAAAAACAAACTGTAGTCAAAGATGTCCAGTTATACGTTCATATCAGTGCAGATTCCTGACATTTTGTATAAATCTAAGCAACAATTTAATTATTTCTAATAAAAAACAGTGAAACTGCACACAAACATGAAAACGTGACATCAATCTTAAAAAAACATTATGTTTATTAATCAATGATGTTTGAAAGCCTTTCCGGGTGAGTTTGATCCAGGAGGGTCTGAAGCCAGAGTGAGACAGACTGCGCAGAGACTGTAGAAGGACAGAGCAGCAGCAGAGCAGTCCAGATACACTGATGATCCTCTGTCAGATCCA
>NW_005192728.1:0-1413 GCF_000239375.1 Pundamilia nyererei | reverse complement strand
GAAATACTCGAAGGCGGGTATTTCGAAGTCGCAAAGGAATGACGTCACAAGAAGGTGATTGGTCACTTGCAATGTTGAACCTGGAACAACATTAATTATGATGATGTGGGAACAATGCTGACACGAGGAAATCAGATCGTCCGAGGAAGAAGGTGCATCTTAAGGTGCAAATACCTAAGGTAAGAGGTGTTGACTCTTGGGATGGTTGGATACAGGGCACTCTGGAAGAGGATATAGATGAGTGTAGTGTGATTCAGAGTGCAGGAGGGGATGAAGATGACTCAAGAGGATGGCCCGCGTTTGGATCTCGAAGACAGAAAGAGGAGATGGAGGAGCAATGGCTTCGCAGTGGAGGAGAGCTTGGAGGTCATCCGATGTGGAGAAGAAGTCAAATGAAAGCGGCAGAAAAACCCCAGGGGGAAGTCATGCGACACCCCAGTTCTGCATTAGGAATGCTCCTAGTGGTTGCAGCAGGAGGTGAGAGAAGATATAAACCATATGGGGTAGGGGATGTTACATCCCTGGTGCAGATGTTCCCACCCATCATTGATGGAGGCGCGGGCTGGCTGAGACAACTTGATAAAGTGACATCAGGCACACAGCTCGCCTTGGGGGATTTTCGAGCCATAGATCGATCAATCAATCAATCAATCAATCAATCAATCAATCAATCAATCAATCAATCAATCAATCAATCAAAGCTTTAATCAAAGCAAGCAGGTTGCCCTGCAGTGAAATGGGAACCCCCCCCCCAACCTTACACACATAACACAGACATCACATGGGGTTACAAGTCGGAGATCAGTAGCGTTGCAGAAAAACACTGAAATGTACACAACAACGGGAAGGTAAAAGAGGAAAAAAAGAGACCTCTACTCATGCTGTGCTTCCATGGTAGGACAGCACGAGAACAGGAAACAAAAAAACTCCTCTGCACAAAAAAGCACATGAATGTCCACAGCACAACATTGTGAAAGACATGACAAGCCACAGGGTTGGGAAGGGGATGAGGAGTAATCCCAGGCAACACAGCAGCCATCCTGAAACGGCACCATCTCCAGCGCGGGCCCGGACCCGCCTTGTGTTCCCAGTGGGCAACAAGCATCGAAGGCGTTGGAAAGGGAGGGGGGATGAGTGAGTGCTTATCAGTGTAAGTGTATGTGTGTGCGTGTCCAGAGTTCAGCTGAGACAGTGTCCTTCGCCCTATCAGGCTAAGTAAACAGTCCTCCAGCCAATCCAGGTGGCGTTGAATGGGACGGGAAGAATAGTCATCAGACAGTCGTTATCAAATTCTCTTTTAGGTTTTAGAGAACGACAGTGAGAGACTGTTCCAGTTTAAATGCACCTTAGAACACACATGCATCAACACTACAATGAGCGGGTGGAGGGAGGTTTGGAGTCTTCTCTCACCCC
>NW_005192727.1:0-1413 GCF_000239375.1 Pundamilia nyererei | reverse complement strand
AGAAATTTGGGTTATTTTTACACTTCAGATTTTGAAATTGTGAAACTGCTAAAATATACGCTGCTAGTGTGTATGCATTAGAGGCTGTGGTTTGTGGATTCTTACATCTTTTGAGCCAGGCTAGCTTTTCACCCCGTTTCTAGCCTGTATGCTAAGCTAAACGAAGTGGAAGCGAGCTAATGTTTCTTATTTAGCTCTAAACTCAGTGTAATAAATAAATATAGCCAAATATAGTCCCACTCTAGTGTTTAAAGCCTTGACTTTTCATTATGGATGTCTCCAATTTGGATTATTGGAGCCAGTAGTGACCATATGTGACAAATAATGGTGGTTAGTATGGTTGCATTGCAAATATACCAGCTAATTGATGCTCAAATTAGAATTTTGCTTACGAAAACTAGAGTGTAGTTGTCTTGAATGGTTCGTTAATACATTAGACCTTACCATAAGCCATATTGTGTGTCAGATTAAAAAGCCCTGAAAGGCAGAAACCTTATAAGTTTCAGTCATTATTCAGACACACAGAGGCTTGTTGAGCACCAATGGTGTCAAATTTAGATGCAGTGGCATCATTTACTGCCATCATTTTTTAACGTGAAGGGTTAAGGTTTTGAAAAGGGAGCATGCCGTCCCATGCCACACTCTTTTCTGAGATCCTAACCAAGTATTTTCTGTGAAAAGAAAAAGAGGGTGAAAGAGCAAAACATAAAGCTTACAAACAGGAAGCGGCAAGTGTTGTCACAAATGATGTGTTAAGGCACGAACGCCTAAAGATCCAAAGTTGTGCTCAGATCAGAAGCTGATGGCTCAGCTGATAATCATCTTCACAACAAGTTGGCAAATCATATAAAAGTCACTCTGTTTCACCTGTAGCGTGCCTACAGCTGTTGCTGCCTCTGCAAGCTGCTTTGCAACCCATCCCCAGCCCAGTTCTTCCTTTTAACTGCGTTTCTGAGTAAACATTAAATCTGCCGTAATTGTGCTTACTTTGCTCTTAATGAGGGGATCTTCCACGTCTAGCTTATCGTGTATGCGCTGTTTATACAGCTTAAAGATTCAGATCTGTCCTAGATGATGCAGTTCATATGGTTACTTTGAATTTGATCTTCAAAAACGAATAAATTCTGAAGATGTGACACTTGCTGTGTGGCGCAGGTAGAGGGCTTTTCTACACCCAGTTGTTTCATTACAACCTTCGGGCTGTTGTTTTGTGTGTGGACATCCATCCTCACACCCGTCATCTTTCAAACAATGGAATTTGTGACCGTTCATGAATCCAACCATTCATGCTTTCACAGTCAATAAAACTGCGTTCAGTTTGACTATTCAACCTCAGTAATAGCAGTGTCGCTAGGCAGCACGGCACATAAATCAGCAGGTGGATTAATCTATAAAAAAGTAAAGAGAAAATAA
>NW_005192726.1:0-1413 GCF_000239375.1 Pundamilia nyererei | reverse complement strand
TATTGTCATTACTTGCTTATATTAGCTTTCGTTTCTTCCTTTTAATCGACCCCATGTTTATAGTTATATTGCATTAGATTGTGTGCTGCCTGGGCAATTGCATGGTGAGGTCAGTACACATGTAGTAACTAAGTGTTTGAGGATAAGTGCATAAGAGAGAAGAGGGAATTAATTCACAAGAGAATGGTTTGGTGTGTAGGGTCCTTTTGGCCGGGTTTTAATGACGCCATAGTCAGAGCCCCACTTCCTGCAGCCTTTGGCCCTGTCAGGAGCAATCAGCGCTCTATGGGAGGATGAATCCATAGAGCCTCAGACCTTGGATACCACACAGGCCCTGTTACTGTGAAAATGCATTACAAAACAGAATTTAAATGATTCTTTCAATCATGGCTATTTCTGATCTAAATCACCAAGAGTTGTAGTGTTAAGAAATGTAATGATTACATAAATGGAGATAAAAATATCTTTTGCCGACGAGCTGAAAAAAAGCTGCCTGTTTTCTGTTGTCTCATTTAATGCTGTGTTTTAGTCATGCAGTTGGTGTGGCTATCATGGCCACTTCAGGAATGGGCTGATGCAGCTTTTTCCAGTTTGAACAATACAGACTTCTAAGCTAAGCTAGAGGTATCCAGTTAGAGAGGAGCTTTAATTTAATAAGCTGTCTTCTTCACTCTGAGTAAGAAACTGTGAATCATCTTTTATGTGTATTTTTTTTTTAAGTTAAACTGTATCAAATGAATGCAATCAGCAATACAAATGTACTAAATTGGCATTCATCACTAAAACAATAAATTACAACAGGCTCAAAACAAGTGCTATGATAAATTAAGAATTTATTTACCTAATTTAATGTTGCATCTCATAATTTACACTTTGCTCATTTCAGCTAAGATTGAGTCATGCTACAATACTGCATACTGCTGTGATACTGTTGCAACTGAGTGTAACAATAGCCTTACCTTTCCCTGCTGTTAGTCTATTAGTTGAGCTAATGGGAGACAGGTGAAAGGAAATGATGTCAATCATATTGACATCACATTATGTTGCCATGATAGTACAGTAAATGTTTGCTGACAAGTATTTCTTGGTGCATGACAACATTAAGAAAAGAAGCATAAAAAGAGATTTCAGTAAGAAGTAAGACAAAAGTACAGTAGTACAAACTCATTCTCATACAAAAGTGGGGTTTCCAACAGATTTTGAAAGTGTCTAAGAGTGACCAGAGTGAGAGTGAATAAGCAAGAAAGAGAGGCTCCAACACAAATTGCACTTAAGTTGATGCTTTATTGTAATGTTGAGTTGTCTCTCCCGCTATTGACCCAGTCACTGCTCCCGATCTGTGACATGAGAAAGACAGACCAATATAGAATTGAATTGAATAGATTGTCAGATATCTGTATTTTTTTTTTTTTT
>NW_005192725.1:0-1413 GCF_000239375.1 Pundamilia nyererei | reverse complement strand
CTCCTGAAGCTCCACTGTTCCACTGAAGGAAAAAGCACCCCAGACCATTATGGTGTCCCCTCTACTGTGACACGTAGAAAACTTCTCAGGTGGGATCTGCTTTTCATGCAAGTATTGTTTGAAACCATCAGGACCTTCAAGGTAAAAAAAAATTCTCATCAGAGAATAAAACTTTCTTCCTTGGTCCAAACAGTCAGTTCTTTGGCATTCAAGGAGATAAGGCCTTTGAAGCCCTTCAGTCTCAGATGCTGTCTGATGGTTATGGGGTTGCAGTTGGCACCAGTAACGGCCTTAATTTGGGTCGAGGATCATCCAGTGTCTTGACGGACAGCCAATTGGATCCTCCGGCTCAGTGATGGTGAAATTTTTGGGTCTTCCATTTGACTTTTTCGTTCCATAATCCTCAGGATCATTTAAGAAATTCCAAGTGACTGTCTTACTGTGTCCCACCTCAGAAGCGATGGTGTGCTGCGAGACTCTGCTTATGCAGTTCAACAACCCAACCATGTTCAAAAAGGGACATTTTTTTGCCTTTGCCATCAGAATGTCATGACAGTGTGACATCAGCAGTAAATCAGCCTTATTCAGTTTAAGTGTTGTTTTCAATAAATTGCATGCTCAATTTTTTTTTTTTTAATCTCACTCCCATTTCTTCTTGTTGCATGTTGAAGATCTACTTGGAACCTTGTTAAGATCCACCCATTGCCATTTTTCAAGTGGTGTTAAACTTTTGTTTGGGACTGTACCATTATGTTATCCATGAATGTTCAAATTACCAGTTTCCCAAAAAAAGCATAAACATGGTAAAGACCATTATTTTCTGATTAAGATGCCAAATTACAGTTATTTACATGAATTACTGAACAGAAAATGAGCTTTAAGAGTTGAATGTTGTCCTTGACTAATTTCTGACTTCTTTAGTCCACTGTGCCAACTCAAATTTTGATTATTTTTTTTTAATGTTCAGAAATATATGAAAATAAATCTGCTTCTGGTAAATAATGACGCAGGCTCAACGCCTTAGCTACATGCAGACTTATCAGTTTTACTGTCATTTTAAGTCCATCCCAATAACAAATGGCTTTGGGTTTTATCTGATTGATGTACATTTAAGTGGTGCAATCCTTAAGTTAAACACCGTTAATTTCAGTTCCTGTGTATATTGCTGAAATGTCTCTGAAATCAGCGTTATGCTACCATTTACTACATTCAACAATCTGGAAAAGTTTAAGCAACATTTTTCTTAAAGAACATCACTGTGGTTTGCAGAGATGGGCAGTAACGTGTTACTTGCAACAAATTACTGTAATCTGATTTTTTTCAAGTAACGAGTAAAGTAAGGGATTACTATTGCAAAAACGGTAATTAGATTACCGTTACTTTCCCATAGGAACGCTGCGTTACTGCATTACT
>NW_005192724.1:0-1413 GCF_000239375.1 Pundamilia nyererei | reverse complement strand
TTCTCCTTTCCGAATCCATGCTAGGACTTGTGCAGAGGATGTAACCAACTCTTCAGTCAAATCAGCCACATAGATGTTTTTCTGCAAACAGTAATCATTAACATCCAAAGCTCATGTAAAACAGCACACTACACTTCATAGCATTACAGCACTCCTAGAGTCTGAGACACGTCACTGCTAGCGATTTGGAATTAACACAGAAATGCTGAGAACCAAACCTCTAAGTAGCGTTCTGAATCTAGTCATCTAAATGATCAACCTACATTGATTTGTTCTCTGACTTCTAGAGGTTTTCTTTTCCAGCTGTCGACAAGCAGGTCCGTCACAGTCTCGTTGTAGATCTCCATGTAGGACACTCTGAGAAGGAACTCCTTCTCGGGAAACTTGGGTTGAAAGAGAAGTGACCCTTTAGGATGAAAAGAGACTGATACCAACCGCAACAAATTGCAAACATGAATCACCATTCTTACATTCTTGATGCTTTGAAAGACATCCTCCACAGCTTGAGGTATCACTCCGGGGGTGCGACTGGTCCCCATCATGGTGAAGGTCTTTCCAGAAGAAGTTTGCCCGTAAGCAAATATGGTTCCTGTACAGCAAACACAGAAAGTAAGAGAAGAAACCATGCCGCCCAACGAGGGATCAAACATCGTTTCCTGCACATACCATTGTATCCCTCGACAGTGTGAACAACCAGAGGCTTTGCAATGCCATTGTACAGCTGACTGGTCGTTTCATGAGCGGCAAACACTCGGTCTGTTAACAGAGAAAGGTTAGTGTTCGCATTCCCATTACTGTGAAACAAAACCAAAATAAATCGCTGATTTTTTCTGTATGTTGGAATACAGACCAAAGCTGAAGCTCTTGGTGGAATTTCCATCATCAATCTGGTGAATTGATTTCTCGTCAGCTTCCCAGAAAATCTGGACAGGCTCCGCATTCTCGGATGCACCCTCTTCCCTGAACAAAGACACACATTCCACACACATAAGCACAAACAGTGAGATGCTTTCTTAACAACAGGTTACTATTGCTCTGCATTGACAAACCTGTTGCTTTCAATCAGCAAGGCAAGCATTATCTTAAAGAAAATCAGGATTGCTTCATGTTGTAGTGGTCAACACATTTGTCTTACATCGACAGTTTGGGTCTGGGAGTAAACAAACTCAGCCTTTGACCTTCCCATTGCTCACAATTTGAATTTGTTCACACTGGAGATGAGGAGACTGCTTCTCCACTGAAAAAGAGAGCTTGGAATTGGAACTATGGCACGAAACCGCTTCCAAGACATCATGCAACCCTCCACACTGAGCCCTGGAAAAAGAGCCACATGTCAGGTCAAACACAACTGCAAGAGCAATCGTGCCACTGTGCGATGTGTTCACTGCAACAGATATACATGTGGTAAATGCA
>NW_005192723.1:0-1414 GCF_000239375.1 Pundamilia nyererei | reverse complement strand
ACAGAAGTCACAGGTTTCCTACAGAGGTAAAGTTAGTTAATTTCTAAAACAAATTATATGAATACATCTGGGTCCTCTTTATCTGATGATCTTGCAGCTAAACAATTAAACTAACCAAAGAAGTTAATTTTTAAAACCCTTTCCTGCTGTTGGCTGTCAAGCAGGAGACTGTTTTTCCTTTGCCAGTCTGTTGCTACTCACGGTGACAACTTGGTCCTCAGTTCCTTATGATTCTCTCGTTGTTCAGCTGTGTACTTACTTCGTTTCCTTGAGCCTACAGCTTGCATAGTTTCAACTTTCAATTCAATTCAATTCAATTCAATTCAATTCAATTCAATTCAATAAAACTTTATTGATCCTGAAGGTTGACCCCAAAGGAAATTGGGACAGTTGGCAGTCTTGTGTCGGGTTCTCATCCGCCTTCACCCTGTTTCACCGCTTCACCTTCAGAAGTTAGATCTTCCCCATCTGCCGCTCACTCGGCCTCCTGCCCACTCTGAGGTTTAAATCAGCGCACACCTCATTCAGTCTCTTTCTTTCAGACGCTCAGTTCCCCTCTCTCTCATTGAACCAGCTTCTCCTGTGTTTTGCAGCCTTACAACTCAGTGAACCCCGTTTGGAAACCCTGTGTCATTATGGCTAAGTTGACTGTGTTTTGCCTTAAGAACGTGATTGTGATCACTGTTTGAGTTTGGGGTTTGTTCATCTCCTGCATCGGCCTCTGGGCCTTGTTACACTTGTGTAATTTTCTGAGTCTTTCCTTGTATGCTAACATTTTTTTCTCCCTTTGTCAAGGAGGGATACCCAGCATCATAGTTATAATAAATGGCTCTTTATATTGAAAACACCAGACAAACATACTGCATGACACAAAGCATCAGTGTAAAGTCTGAAACAAACGCTTCATGGTGGATTTTTGCAGTTGAAACACTCATTCAATAAACTCTCAAAAAGTAGGATAAGACTATAAAAATGGGGTCCAGATTGTAGATTATTCAGTCAGTAAAATATTATTAAATATTTTTATTACTATATTATATTATTACTTATATAATCCTTACATTTCTGCACTTGCAACTAAGATTCGCATGGGTGAATCATCATTCCCTTCATTTATGTTAACTCTTAACACAGATAATTTTCTTGATAACTAGGAAATCATGAAAATTAATTTAACATAGTTTAATTTCGAAATGATTATATAACACTCTTTCACTGATAAATATGTCAGAACACACTCTGACATTCGGCATTATAAGATCTCTCAGTTTTACTTTTGGTGAATGACAACTCCTGGTTGAGTCATGAAACCAGTTGCAACTGGTTGCGCAGGCATCATCATCACTCCTGGCTGAAAAGTTGGAACAGGCTGCATGTTGATGACAGTGTTATTGTGTAAGTTGATGACAGTTGG
>NW_005192722.1:0-1414 GCF_000239375.1 Pundamilia nyererei | reverse complement strand
TGCCCCGACCGGCGTGCATAGCTGCCCCGACCGGCGTACACTACTGCTGATGGCCCCGACCGGCGTATGGTTGTCGTATGCCGTTGGGCTGCTATGTACATGATTGCTGTTTTTTGCCGAATGTGTTAGAATCCCGGGTAATATACTTATCACAAAGACCCACGAGGGTTTTTTTCTTTTGTCACATTTGCCGTGCAAACAGTTGCACACCATGACAGCGGTGACAGGGTGGCTATGGTCGTGTCTGTGTTTCTGCGTAATCACACGGTGTCTCGTGAACGGAGATGGTTCTCACGTTTCTATATCCATGGCCTCCATGGTGGGGGGCCGGGCAACCCTTCCATGTCTGTTGCCTCGTGCAGGCGACTCTGCCGTGGCCGGGACGCGCCATGTTCAATGGGCGATAGCGTTTGACACGGTGTTTGAGCGGCGCGGAGGAGAGATGTGGCAACATGAGGACTACGAGGGCCGGCTGACGCTGCCGGAGGACAGACTGCGCACTGGAAACTGTTCTCTGACCATAGATGACGTTCAGGTCAGAGACGCGGGGCGTTATGACATTTACACGGTGACGGCGAGACGGGGGTCCACGAATACTCGGTCCTTCGTGCAAACCGTAGAATTGTCTGTGCAAGATCACGCGGACTCTCACCTCTGCAGGCTTGGGGAGGACGCGGTATTGCAGCTCTACACGCCTCGATCTGCCGCAGTGCTATTCCAGCCCAGGAACGCCTCGGGGTGGTCGATTTTGTGGATGAGGGCTAAAGCGATCAGCCCGAAGCTGGAATACAACTCGATACTTGAGGTGTTGACGATGAGGCGAATGGAAGCATCGGACGAGGGGGCGTACAAAATCCTAGATCGACAACAACATACCGTTGGCACCGTCCAACTGTACGTTGACACACGTCCGCTTAGAGTTACCAGAGTTAGCGTTGCCACAGCCGGTGCTTCTGTCACAAACTGGTCCGCTCCCACCCATGTGACATTATTGTTTCTATGTTCACAAACATTTCAGATGCTGTGACAATAACGTTTGTTTCTTGTGAGGGCTTAGCCATGATTGTATGTACGTGTAACCCATAATAAAAACCAGATACTACACTTGTCTCGTTGCCGTGTTCCTTTGTTCGAAAATAAACGGTCAATGCTTATTCATCACGAGTAAACATCCCTACACTGGTGTGTTGACATACACCGTCCGTAACAGTGCATCTCACAAAATATCAATACACCTACTGTGCAACTGCTGGATTTGGTATGTGGATTATGGTTGATACAGCAGGGTTAGTTGGCTGTAGCTGATAGAAAAGACACTGTGGATAGGTAGGTAAATGTGTAATTTTTTTATTGGTAAATCACAGAGACGGCGGTACAAATCATTGGTACAAATCATTTCCCCACGGCGGTACAA
>NW_005192721.1:0-1414 GCF_000239375.1 Pundamilia nyererei | reverse complement strand
TGTCAAAATTTCGAGAAAATAACTCAGAATTTTGAGAAAATAACTCGGAATTTCGAGAAAATAACTCAAAATTTTGAGTTATGGATCCTTTTTTTTTTGTGTGGCGGAAACGGGCTTCCATATACATGACAGTGACAGAGGAAAAGAAAAGAAAAAAAAACAAATTGTGTTGCTGTTCACAACAGAAGCCACATTATCCCAAATACATTTATCTGTTTGTACCACAAAAAGTTGGCAACAAATGAAGTAGCAGTGTAGAAGGTGGCAGAAAAATAAAGAGTTGTGAAATAACAAACAAAAGGAAATGCAAGCATTATAGCTGCTGAACACATGCGTACTCCAAACACTTTCCATGGTTGGCACACTATTCTGGTAGTTGTCTTTTTCATTGCCTATTGGTGATCCATCCAGTAGATAGTTTGCCAAATGTATATCAAAACAATTTCAAACTAGCAATAGATACAGCTGTGGTCAGAAGTTTAGATACACTTATTATGGCAATGGATGTCACAGTAATTTTAGGCTTTAAGTTGTTTATTTAAATATTTTTTTTTCTATGGTGGAATGATTGTGCAGCATGCATCTTTAATTACTTTGGAAAAACAAGAGGTGGGTGCACAAGTCTGAATGTCTTTTGGACTTTCTCTAATCGACACAGGGTAAAAACTATGTGTTATTATGCATAATAATTACGTAGTGCTGAAAGTTCTAAAATTTATTTTAGTTTGACAAGGCTAAGGCCTATTCATTTCTTGTTGGTGATCATGATTGACTACAACTGCTAGTTTCTCCTTGCCAGCTTAAAAAGGATTTGTTTGACAGTACACATTGGACGGGCCAATACTGAGACCAAGTGAAAAGTCCAAGGAACTCAGTGAACATCTAAGAAGAATTATAGTTTACAGAAGTTGGAGAGCTCTTTGGGAGGTATTTAAAAAAACCAACAACTACAGATTCAGTTCAAACAGCTGTGCAGAAGTACAAGCTATTCAGATGTCACCACTTTGTCAAGGTCAGTTTGAAGACCTGCACTGTCAATCTCAGATCTTAGAAAAAATGAACTATCCAGTAACCACCAAGGGTGAAGACTACCATGAACTGGAAACTGCTAGAAAAGCTCAATTGAAATTTGCAGCTATTCATTCGTGGGCCAAATGCCTTCTGCAGAAAATCCTCTTGGAGTTTGGCAATATGCAGCTACACGGGGAGGCAATCTGCCACTACATTAGACTTGCCTGGTCAGTATTGGATGGTGAACCTAAAAGACTGAAATGAGAGGTACCACTGGTTGTCCCTCCACGGAAATGGTGTAAATGAATCAGTGGGCTTCCAAATCAAATTCCCATCCAAATAAATAATATTGGTGTTTCTTCAGTGCCCTCTTGCTGGCTAAGTCTTCCTTCTCCACAGTGAA
>NW_005192720.1:0-1415 GCF_000239375.1 Pundamilia nyererei | reverse complement strand
CCCCACCACAGAGAAAACTGCGCCCACCCCGTCATCCACTCATCTTCCAGATTACACAAGACAATAGACACCCAGGCTGAGCTCTTCCTCCACTTCCCATATATCTCTCCCCACCTGCAGAGTGAGTTCCTGGAGAGAGGAGACCTCCTGCAAGATGTGACAATCTCCCCCACCAGTTGAAGAGCCCCCCAGGTGGCTCGATGCACCGGCGGCACCCTGCGCCAGGGCTGTGGCCCCCCCACCCCCACTAGGTGATGGAGCTGATCAAAGGAGCCCAGAGCAATTGATCTGATGTGGTGGCAGAGGCTGTATCGAGACTAATGTAATCTAATAGATAATTTCTATATTGGTTAGAATTAAGATTATTTTTATTTTTCCAGTTCATGAGGACTGTTTTCTTGGCTATGCATAGGGCAGTGAAAACCATATGAGCTATATTCTTATCTGTAGTGACATTATCTAAGCTGCCCAACAAACACACTAAAGGGGAGGTTGGAATGTTACATTCAGACACTTCGATAAGTCTTCACATATCTCGCGCCAAAACTTCTGATTTGGTGGACAGAACCAAAGAGCGTGGATATAATTGTCCGGTGAGTTGGTTTGACAGTGTGAGCAGTTGTTGGTAGACGTTAAGCCCATCTACTGCACAGGTCTTAATCCGGAACATATCTGTTAGCCTTTGTGTTACACATGTATGTAACCGTACAGCCACACTGTCCACTCCGTGTGGGAATTTCTTCAGTCTATGCTGTTCAAAGGGTCGCCAACTGTGACCCCAGTCCATAACATCAATGGTTCAGGGAGTGGCACCAGTGTGAGCCAGGACACACTGACTATATCTAATATCTAATATGCCAGTCAGCCACTAATATGAACAAAGACTGTATAAAAAGATGGTTGTGGCTTGAATTTTAACATCTGGGCTGCTGCCATCTTGAATTTATTTTAGGGAGGCGGGGTTCAGACAGAAGTTACCACCTACAATGAAACAGACAGCACTCATGTATGGGTCAGCAAGCAGTACCGTTTCAGCCACAAAGTTACTGATGTCTGCATCACAGCAAGCTCACAAATGCTGACGTGGTGGTCGAGGCCCAGCAGCTTCCAGCATTAGATGCTACCTGATATGATAGAAGCTTAGTCTTCACTTGCGTGCTGAGCTAGAAGTGTGACTTTGTCTCGTCCAGCATGCTGTGTTTTGCTAATCGTGTGTATCACTCACTGTGAGGTACATACGAGACATCCTTACATCAGTTACCACAGTAAATATTTTAAATGTAACCTTTTTGACTGGATTGCATTATGTAAAAGTCTAAACCCTCTGTGCTAGTGTGAGGACGGAGAGTGTGCTTCAAACAAAGGTCACCCTGACCCTGTTCAGAAGGCGCCTGGTTTTGTCCGTCTTCGGGGGG
>NW_005192719.1:0-1415 GCF_000239375.1 Pundamilia nyererei | reverse complement strand
GCAACCACTTTTAAATGGACAAACATCAGTTGAACTGAAAGAAAAGAAGAAAATATGCAGGTTTACCTTGTACATGCGGATAGTTCATAAGGTAAAGAAATCCAGTAAGTAGGGTGTTGGATGTAGTGTCAGTGCCAGCAAAGTGAAGGTCTAAAGCGTACAGACAGATCCGGTCTTCTGAAAATGAAGACCCATCATCGCCTCTCTGAGTCAGAGGAATGATTTATGCAAATAAGGAAATTCAACTTTGTTGTTACAGGGTGAAAAGGTCACAGCCATATGTGTAGTCTCCTAAATGGAAAATCTATTTTTTTCTAGTTATTTTAAATGTAATCAATTGCTTTATTATAATATCTGGGATAGTAAACTCCTCATTTCACACACACCTTCTCCAGTTCATCCAGATAGCAGTCAACAAAGTCCCGTGGCTCTCCGGGAACTCGGGTCTTCTTGTGCTCTCTTATAAACTCATTTACAAGATTTTCAACTGTCTAAAAAAACACAAGTAACTATGACTGTATTAGCATTGACTTTTTCTTAATATTGATGAAATACACAGATTATTTCAATGTAATTAAAGGGATTTTAAATGTTACCTCTGCATTCTTGAAGGCTTTCATGAAGGGCAGTGGTAGGTAACGAATTAAAGGAAAAGAGTCATACAGCTGCAAAGAAGGACAATCGTTTATTTTCCTCTATGCTTCAGTTGTAACAGAAGATGGTTACAGGACGCTGTATTTCCAATAATTAAGTCATTTCTTTTATTTTATCATTTTGTTGCTGTTTTACTCACCATAGCCCACGGGCCATTGGCTATCTTGGAATTCTCAGTGAAGCACCTAACAATCACTTTGATTAGCGCGTTGTCATACTCGTAGCGTCTAGCGAACAGGACCTGGCAGATGATGTTGGACGCTGCATTGTGAAACATAACTTGAGGACTCATGGTTTTACCTGTGGGAGGTGTAATGTAAGTTATAAAAACCAAAGGAATACACAAGAACAACAGAAACAACAGCACAATGAACAATTCTATGTTAAATGACATACCAATGCTCTTTTCCAGGGTACTGACAGTGTATTTAATCTCTTCATGAATCCTGTCCTCCATCGAGTTCTTCCCCAGACCAAAGTTCCTCAAAGTCATCAGAGCAAAGCGACGATGTTCCCTCCAACTAGAGCCATAATCTGCCAGAATAACCCCTACAACAAGTTCACCAACACAAAAGGGGAACAACAAACTTAAGAATCATCTATTTGAACCTTTGATCATCACTGCTGTTATGTTCTAGAACTCTAAATTGTGTTAATGTAGAGAAAATTCACTAAAAATCGCTGGGTGACAGGTATAAACTGCATGCAGACCTTTTTAGTACCATTACACTTTACAGAGTCATGCTGATGGTACACATGCA
>NW_005192718.1:0-1416 GCF_000239375.1 Pundamilia nyererei | reverse complement strand
AAGAAGAATCCACAGTGCGACTGCGTTGAGAGGCAGACCTATCACCATAATGCAGCCAAAGACCCCAGCGTAAACCCTGTCCTCTGTAGTGACATTTGATGCGTTCATGATGAAGTTTCTGCCTCCTTATTAACTGAATTGCAGCTGAGCAGCAAACCTTCCACTCTCTGATGATTATCTGTGTGACGTGAGGGTGGATTAGACTAGGGAGTGTGAAATATTGCAACAGGAAATCTGGTGGTGCAATTCGATCGTGGCCACTGACGTTAATAGTTATAACATTTTTAAATGAAATATCGTGTTTGACAAATAACAAACATACTTTTTATACAATCTGACAACATTTAGAACCAATACTATTAACATCCGTGGCCTAGGCTAACTGTAAAAGCTGTATTTTTCCCAACTCCCAATGAAAAACAGGTAGCATTAAAACCAGTTTTTACCATTTTCTTTTTACTATTTTACAACTATAAACTAGTTTTACCGTGAAAAAGACAAACCAAACAGGCTGCAGGTCTACACCAACGCACAAAAGTGTTTCCACAGTTACGCAGCCAGCTATTTCCTTTTTTTCCAAGTAGTTGTGTTATGAGCTCTCGATTTGGATTTTGCATAGAGACATGTAAACTTGAGACTTCCTGTTTTTCACAAATAAGCTTATTTCATAAAATGTTACAAATAATTAGCAAAAAGTGACTGAATTCTCATAAAACAGCCTAGATTCTTTTGCTATTTAAAGCTTTGATGATGCAGATTAATCTTTTTATGACTCTTAGAGCCTTGAGAAATTCAAGATTGTTCAAATGCTTTCAAAACCTCACATCGTCTGTAGTTTCTCTACCAGCAAAATGAGCCAGACGAGCATAGATCCTTTTCAGGTACAGGACAAGGGGCTAAGATGGCATGGCGACAAAGGAAAAACCAGAGCCATCAGACGTTCCGAGCTGATGACGGGGATGAAGTTGCCACGGAGAGGATGTTGTTAAAGAGCATTGTGATGAACAGTGTGTGAAGAGTTAAAAAGTTTCACTTACAATGTGGTTTGTTTTACGTGCTTGACAGTATCTTGTTCTGCGGTATGGACTTCCGGAGGTCTTTTTTAAACTCTCCAGCAGATAAAGGCAGGTTGTTTCCTCAGTCGTCAAGTGTACAAAATGTACAATAAATCAGCTACAGTCCTGAAGCTTTATATTTAAAGAATAGTTTTATGAAACTGTGAGGCTGACAAGTCTTTTCTCTATGTATCCCACTGCCTAAGCTTCACAAGTACATTTAACTGACAATTATTGTTGAGTTACTGGTGAAAATGTTGTTCGATTTTATTTATATAGCACCAATTCACAACGACAGTCAGCCAAAGGTGCTTTATATTATAAAATAATATTAGAATGAAACCCCCAAAATTCCATGACT
>NW_005192717.1:0-1416 GCF_000239375.1 Pundamilia nyererei | reverse complement strand
TGTCACACTGAGCATGTGCAAACACAGCTCTCAGCTTCCATCACTCACAAGCTCCAGCCTCCACTTAAAAGCCCAGAACAAAGCTTGTGACCAACACAGCGCAGACAGAGGTGATGTTCATGCTCTGTTTCTGGGTGGGAAACTCACCTGTGGGCGTGGTTGCTCCTCCCCTACAATCTCTGATGTCAGAGCTGCTAAATTAGACTGAAGCCAGACTCAAACAGAAAACATCCTCAAAGACTCAGAGAGCGCGCTGCTCCATCTCTAGCCTGGATAATAAAGCCATCAAACTTCACTCAGCTCCAATAACACCATCAGTGTTTGATGTGCAGAGGATTCATGAGACTGCAGATGATAAACTTTGGCAATAATTCATTGATGAACGTGTGTTTATGTGAGGTCAGATTATGAATGTCCTCAGTCAGCTGTTCAGTCTGTGTTTAGATCTTATGTTAGCACAAACATTATTGCATGTTACCCACAATTCATGTGAAACTTTCAAAGTGGAATCATTCACATCCATGTGTTAGCTGTTGTTCTGCTGGACCATTTCTAATGTGCATTTAGCTGTATGATCTCTAATCAATGATCCAAATCATTAAATGTTAAATTCATCAAATGTGAAGAAATGATTTCTCTGTCATTACTGCTGCTGCTGCATACATACAGATATCAAAGCTGACTTTTTGTCAAAGTACAGACATGATGAAAAATGTGTGTTTCATTTTTTTCCATGTCCTAATAAACATACATCACCAGTTCTTGATTGAGTTTTTGTGTTACTGTTTGTGTGCACAGTCCATCAATGGGCGTTATTGGCAGTTATCAGCCACATAACTGTGGCTCAGATTGGCCCTGCTAGCAGGCTCAGTAGGTCGTTATCACCAATTGGTGAGCCGGATAGCTGTGTCGCTGTTGAAAGGTCGACGATGAATCCAGATCCAGTACAGACAGACTTCACTTCACACTGAGACGGGCACATAGCAGCTAACTACTGAAAAATGTCTATTTAATCAGTTTGAATATAATTTCCTCATGAACAGAAACAGATTTCATAATGAAAAAATCAAAAAAATCTATAATATGTGAAACATGTGTCAAATGTCTCCATCATGAAAGATATCAGGTCATCTTGAGCCACAAAAACATTCCTATCATGAGGTAGAAGCTGGAGTCAGTTTGTTGCAGACGTTTATATATCCGATATTTATCCAGTTAAAAGCTGAAATTCAAAAACGTCTTTTCCAGAGTCGTCTGTCCAAGAGGAGCAGAAGCTGCAACAAATATAAGAACAGTTATTTAAGGCTGTTTTAAACGGCCACAAAGGAGCAGATTGGTTATAATGCAGCTGCTTCAGAGGAACAAACACTGTTTTTATTTCATGTGTAACACCTTTCAATCATGTGTTGACTAAAG
>NW_005192716.1:0-1417 GCF_000239375.1 Pundamilia nyererei | reverse complement strand
ATGTGTTTACACATTTTAATATTATTTTACCTCAGACTGAATAAGAGCTGAACTGACTGCTGCAGAGACTGATGGATTTCCTCCAGATTTACCTTAAACAGCATCATAACCACTCATAACAACACTATTAATAGAAGCAGTAATAAACATGCATTTCACTCTTTATACAATGTAATCAGAGTATACAATGAATGCATTGTAACTGTATTTGGTATCAATAAACACAGATTTGTGTGTGATTGTGATTCATGACTTCAACTTGGAAGATGTCAGACTGTGCTTGTTAGATTAAATATCTTTAATGCCATCACAACGTGTCTTCAAGTCTGCTGTACATGTGAAGTCATTTGTACCATTACCACCTGTTGAATATTTCCTTCAAATTTTGTATTCAAAGATTTTCAATTTCCTGTTACAGCAATCAAAATTTCTTCCTTAGAAACATTTTGTATTCGTACGTGATAGTCTAAATTCTTATAGCCTTTGATGTGAATACATTTAACTCAGTTCAGTTTTATCTATATAGCACCATATCACATATGTTGCCTCAATAAGTTTTATTTTGTAAGGTAAAAATCCAACAACAATGCAAAAAAAAAGAAGACAGAAAATCCCCCAAATGATATAATGCCCTATTAACAATCACTTTGGCAACAGTATGAAGGAAAAACTCCCTTCTAACAGGAATAAACCTTTCATATATCTATTTACCCTTTGATAAAAACAATTGTTAACTTGCTAATTTAAAATACCCAAATCATGGATTTTGTTCATTTTCCATTTCATCTCTTTGATCCTCTTTGTGTCACGGCCCACTGTCCTCACTGGGTGCCCTGTTGTGTCCTCACGTTCCCGTTTCCTTGTGTGTGTGTTTGGTGTGTTCTGGTCTCCCTGCACTTTCGGGCCAGGAAAGTGGTGTTCCCATCATGGGACTCACCGCACCGGAACGCAATCACACACCTGCAAGTGATCAGCCTCATGTCCAGAGCAGTCTTAGCAGAGTGGCTGAGCACCCGTCAGCGCTAGATTGTTGTCTGAGAAACGTTAGTTTCCCAGTTGATTGAGATATCAGGAAGTGTGTTATTCTCTGCTAACGTGGAGTTTTCTAACAACAGCTTTTGTGATGTTTCCTGCAGGATCTTGGGAACAGGGGGATCGAGCTGACACACGGGTTTTGGGAACAGAAAAAATGGAGACATGGGCCAGTGTCGCCAGAAGAAAATATTCTGCACTTTGTCACTCACCTCACTGTAAATAAACGCACCTCTTCTACCAAAGAGTCCAGCGTGTGGGTTCTACATCCGCAGAATACTTTGAATAAAACCATTATCCTTAACTGCATGCACATATACACAAAGACACACATAAACACACACACACACACACACACACACACACACACGCACACACACACACA
>NW_005192715.1:0-1417 GCF_000239375.1 Pundamilia nyererei | reverse complement strand
AGACTTTTGTCAATCATCCTTGATTATTCTGACAGTTAGTATGACTTGGGATTAGGAATGGGAAACCCACTAGTTCAATTTCTTTGAATTTCTTTGTCTGTTTGCCTATCGATCCCACTTTGGTTTTAGTTTGTGTGCAGGAGGAGAAAAATATCAGCACAGTCTACAGCATGGATATAGACATTTTGCTTATGTTTTATTCCAGAAGAGAATGAGACTGTGATGGTAAACTGCATCCAGGACAAAAACTGCTGCATTATGCTCCTAACAAAACTTCAGCTCTTTGCAAGTACCTGCACAAACAGCACGCTAATGCTAAGTTAGCCAAAGCCCCAGAATAATGTTAAACCTGAGCTAATCCCAACACCAGCCCAACAGCCAGACCCAAAACTTCAACAGTTAACAAATGCAGCGATGAAGAGTCAGGCTTTTACCTCTGTTTCTACCTATTCTTGTTTCTTTTTTAAAGTTTCTTTGTGTTGGTTTGCATTTTTGCTTTGTTCCATCTGTGTTCTTATGTCAATACAAAAAGAAAGGTCCTATTTATTGCCTCATTAGAATATTTTTTTATTTGTGCGTGGGACTGTGTTCTGTCTGCTTATTTTGGTAAATGGCAATTATGAGAGAATGTGTTTAACGTCATTTTACAGAGAAACATGAAAGTAATGTAAGGAGTAGTATAACAAATTACTTTTGCCTTGGAGTAATTAAGAAAAGTACTGCATTACTTTTAAGAAAAGTGTACTGTGTAATATGTGTAAATAATTCCTTTTTGAGTAATGACCCTAAAACTGATCACAGGAGTGACAGGGAATACTTCCGTCAAACCTTTGACCATAGAGCATGCAGTTCAAAATGTCTTTATTGCTGCTTGGTATTGATGGTAACTCTCAAAGTGGAGCCAATGATAACCTAATGAGATTCGATAAGAGAATTGAATTCATAGTTGATATTGATAATGGAATCGGAATTGGTAAATTCTTATCAATTCCCTTATCATTGATTCTTATCAAATTAATTACTCAGAATTGCTAAGTAATTTAAACTAACATTTATATTTGTGCTATAAGGTTTCTGTAGGGCAAATTAAGTCGGTACGTTGGTCATTTATTAAATAATTTACGAACAGAGAAGAGCTATAGGCTATCCTGTGTTTACTTTTAGAAAGTTTTATACTTGCCACAGGTTAATAGGACAATAGAAAAGCGCAACAGTGGTCGAGGTAGGAGAAACTGTTGTTGTAATGGTTGGTTTACCAGTGGTTGTGGTTGGGGAAGCTGTTGTTGTGGTGGTGGTTGGTGTTAAATGGTAAATGGCTTGTATTTATATAGCGCTTTACTAGTCCCTAAGGACCCCAAAGCGCTTTACATATCCAGTCATCCACCCATTCACACACAGATTCACACACTGGTGATGG
>NW_005192714.1:0-1417 GCF_000239375.1 Pundamilia nyererei | reverse complement strand
CTGTGACACCGAGTGTAAAATGAGGATCTTTCAGTGCAATGATGTCATTTTGCATGCACTGAAAGTTTTCGTGTCACCCTCACTGCACCTCATCTTTGGGATGACTGTGTATTCACACTGTTAGAGTCCTGTTAATGCCATCATATTACAACAACTTTAATCTACATCTGCTTCTGCTCAGACTGTACCTTTTTAGGGACCAGGAACCAGTGGGGAATGTAGACAATTTAACTTGTAACAATTTTACTTGAGTGAAGTATGTGGAAAACCCCCTTTATTTGAAAGGAGTCAACAAAATATTTGCAAAAACACAAAACTAGTTACAGTATCATCATGCAAGGACACAAAGACAATTTTTAGGTATTTTGAGATTCAAAAAAACTTGGATGAGACATCTAGAATGTCAAGGCTTGGGAGGAGCAGATATAAGGGCGCATTTTACATTTGATTTTGAGGAAATCAACATACTTTGGGTAAACCATGTGGAGCGATTCTCACAGAATCATAAACACAAATTGAAAGACATCACCACTGTCGTGAAGGTAAATGCTACTAATTAGTGAACTAAATGACACATTCAGAATACTTTATTAATCCCTGAGGAAATTATGTGGTTACACATAATTAATGTTAATTAATGCAAATCAAATTAATTTGATTTACATTAAAATTAATGTAAATGTCAATGAAAAGGTGACAGGCATGTTTTCTGGAGTGCATCTTGCCAAAACACCTGGTGTGACAGACCTCATTCCAAAAGGTTGGACAGGATGTGAGATTGAACATTACACAACTTTTTATTTCTGTCTGTTCCCAGAGGCCATTGTTGAGTTGTGGGCAGTACACCATCGACAGCTGGAGTGCATCTAGGATCCACCATACATGGAAATTTTTAGGTGTAGGCTGAATTCCAGTGTTTTCTGACAGGATGTCAGGTAAAAGGTGTATTGTGTATATTTGTCTGTAACAAGTTAAGCATGTGATCGTGTTATCATTGTCATTAATTTGATGATTATGTTTAGGTCCCCACTGTGCAGCACAGCTTTATCGCTACAGTGTGAAGCTCTGACAGGAGCTCGGTGCTGTATTTGGTTGTCAGGGATGAAACACAGGGTTGTCTCTGCGAATGCTTCAACTCTAACTGTTTGGAAAAACTGTTGAATCTAAACTTTGATTGTGTCCTCTGTTTTATGTTACTTGAATTTTCTTTTAGATGTACCTAACTTTAATCATCAGCTGTAGTTTTTAAATGTACTTTAGAAATAAACTTGACATATAATTATGACATTTTTGGTTTATTTTGAGTTGGCGTGCTTGTGCTTTCCTTGTGCCATTGTTGATAATTTAGTTCAGCTGGGTCTCGTTCTACATGGCTGTCTGCACTTCCCTGAATTTCCCTCTGCGTATACAGTGGGGC
>NW_005192713.1:0-1417 GCF_000239375.1 Pundamilia nyererei | reverse complement strand
TGCCATCACCAGTGTGTGAATGTGTGTGTGAATGGGTGGATGACTGGATGTGTAAACCGCTATATAAATACAGGCCATTTACCATTAGTGATGGTAAAATATTCAAAAGTAGTACTTTTTTTTATTTTTTATTTTTATACCAAAATCCATTATGTTTCAAATTACTGCTATACCAAGATGCCTTTGAAGTTGTTAATCCTGTAGGTAATGGAAATAAATAGATAAAACTGTAGTTAAAGGAACCTTGTTTTGTATGCTGGAGATAATTTGGGCTCACATTGCACTGGTGACTTCTCCTTTAGTCATACACATCATTTCTGTAGATACTGTTTAATGACACAATCTGTTTTTCTGGGTGATCCAAATCAGTGTGGAGCAGAATGCACCATAGAGATGTACAACTCTCCGGTTGAACACCTCAAGACTTAAGGTACACCAGAAGGAGTAAAGTTTGAGTCAGTTTTCAACTGTTTAAAATATTTTCACATTTGTCAGCCTGGTTTGCCATTTTGATTAGGACACAAGATTTTTATGGCATTTTGTCATATGATGTTGTGCTGTTTCTTAAATTTTTTGGTGAAAAAAAAAAAAAGGTTTTTGGAGTTATGTAATAATGACAGGAGAGGTCTCAGTAGAACTTCACATACAGTAAGCGCCAAAAACTCCACCGCAGCACTTCCCTTCAACTTGTGTGTGAGTGGAGCCACCTGATGATTTTTACCCCACTGCATTCAGACTGCACATAAATCGTGCATGTGCAAAGCCACTGCTGGCATGTGATGCGCAGCAGCAGAAGAAAAGCACCTGTGAGGCTCAGTAACAGAGATTTTATTAGAAAACTACAGAAATTTTGCGCTGAAAAATATTATTTTTTCCCCAATGCATCATGATAACTTAATTTCAGTTTGTTTCTTGTCATCAGCAAATAAAGGAGGTTTACATATAAGCTACTTTTTTATTGCTCAAAACTTGTCTGAACACAAACTGCACTTGTTGGTCCACTGATGTATGTGGCTGAAAAAAACAAATTGCTGTTATTTTTAGGTTGTACAGTCCTGATCAAAAGTTTTAGACCATTTGAAAAATGGCAAAAAATCATATTTTGCATGGTTGGATCTTAACAAGGTTCCAAGTAGAGCTTCAACATGCAACAAGAAGAAATAGGAGTGAGGTAAAACATTTTTTGAGTATGCAATTTATTAAAAACAACGCTTAAACTGAAACAGGCTGTTTTACAGCTGATCAAAAGTTTAGGACCACACATCCAAAAAACATGGGTATACCCCCAAAACAGAAAGTTCCAAACTTGAACTCAGTAATTAATTGGTCCGCTGTTCTTGTTGATCACTTCATGCAAGCGTTTCCATGAGGCGAGTGGGAACATTTCTCCAAGTGGTGAAGACGGCCACACGAAGGG
>NW_005192712.1:0-1417 GCF_000239375.1 Pundamilia nyererei | reverse complement strand
CGGGTCCGGTGGCGGCGGCGCTGCTCCTCCGGCGGCTTGCCCCGGGTCCGACGGCAACGGCGCTGCTCCAGTGAAAAACAGCGAGGAGTGGCACATGGCCTATGAAGCGCTGGCCGCTGACGTGGACGCGCTAGACGTGGGCGGCGTGGAGGGTGCGCTAGACATGGAGTTCCCTCTGACTCTCTGACCTCCAGCCTCGGCTGAGCAGGTCCCTCCGGCTTGCTGAGGTCTTCCGCTGGCAGCACACGCTCCTGTTCCAGCTCGCTGAGCTGCTCCTGCCCCGGCTCGCTGAGCTGCTCCTGCCCCGGCTCGCTGAGCTGCTCCTGCCCCGGCTCGCTGAGCTGCTCCTGCCCCGGCTCGCTGAGCTGCTCCTGCTCCGGCTCGCTGAGCTGCGCAGCTGGCGGCGCGGGCTCCTCCCGCTGAGCTCCTGCTCCTGCTCGGGCAGCGCAAGCTCCTCCGGCTCGCCGAGCTTCTGCTCGGGCAGGGCAGGTCCGGGTGGCGACGTAGCAGCCGGTGAAGAAGATGGCAGAAGGGTGACTGCAGGCGGATGAGATGACGGCGGCGCTACAACTGCAGATGGTGAAGCAGCGAGTGGTGTGGAGACCTCTGACCGAGGTGATGTTACTTGCGCTGTCGGATGGCTTACGCAGCGTCATAATCCACTGCAGACACACAAACAGATGGTGAGGGAAATGAAAAATTGTCCGTATTACTCACCACAGCCGGCTCTTGACATGTCCGTGGATTAGGCTGCGGTGAGAAACGCCAGTGGCGCGAACGTCGTTTCCGTGTAGACGTCGGGGCCGGCGTGTCAGGCTGAGAATCCACCAGCTGTCCGAGCCGGTGAGCAGCCTGAGGAGGAGAGTGGAGGTGGAGGGTGGAAAGCAGGAAGTCCAGGACAACTGAATTGAGGGAGTCCACCAACCAGGGAAACTTAAAAAGCATTTCCTGCAGCCGCCTCTCCACAGCGCGACGCAACACTTCCCCGGACTTCTCCCACCATAATTCACACAGTTTATAAACTTTGTCCATTACCTCCCTCCTTAGCCTCTCGTCAGAGACCGCTGGGTCCATGCTTGGCAGGATCATTCTGTCACGGTCTGTGTTGGCAGACCGTGGGGATGTGGGGAAAGGAGTCCTGCATACGAGTCCTCTTTTCTACACCTACCCTGACAAGTTGATCTATAGCAGGGGTAGGCAACCTTTCTGATGGCGAGTGCCACTTAAAATTTCCTCAGAGGTCAGTGTGCCATATGATTGTATTAGCAATAAATTTAATAACGCTCTATATTAACAGTTACACACTATATAGAACCACTTTATAGAATTATATTTGTTTGCAGATGTAGGCAGCTATCAGCGAATAGTTATCAGCTATTTTGAAACAAAAATAGACACTTTTTATCCATAACAAGAA
>NW_005192711.1:0-1418 GCF_000239375.1 Pundamilia nyererei | reverse complement strand
CTCTCTCTGGAGATCAGTGGATGTTACTGGGTAACCATAATTACCCCGGAATTACAGTACAGTGGAACCCCAACTTACGAAAGGAATTCGTTCCAGAGGGTCTTTCATAAGTCAAAATTTTTGTAAATCAAAGCACCTTTTTCCATTGCCTTTTGAGTGAGGCGATGCTGGCTACATTATATTGATGAACAGTAGGGGTAAATGGACTGATTAAATGGACAACTGGTTTGCTGGATAGCTCAGTAGGTAGAGTGGTGGCCCCATGATCGGAAGGTTGGGGTTCGAATCCACTGAACGGCTACCCTGAGGTACCCCTGAACAAGGTGCCGTCCCTACGCTCCACATTGACAGCCCATCCTCAACTTCTTTCACCGTGGCCTTAACTCCATTAATTTCACCGCACAGATATCCTCTTTGATGGATTGAAGAAGCTCCAATTTTAGGGCATCAGTATCCACAAAACGCCGATCGCTCTGCTGAGTCTGTTCCTCAGTGGCCTCAGAGCTGGGCGCTGCCTTTGGGTCATCATTGGTACTCTCGCCCGAGGGTGCGCCGGGCCTAGTTGCCGTTCCTCCTGTGTACTTATATTTTTTTAGGTTAGATGCCATTTTGTCTCGAATAAAGCTGTAATATGATATATAAAACTGTTAACTTCCCCTGTAACACAAAATAAGACTTTGTAGGTTGAAAAAAATCTATTTTTGAAACTCGGTTAGCGGTTAGCCTTCAGAAACACGTCTTACTCCAATGCTGGCTTCGAATTAATAAGTAAATTTAATATAACAAACTTGTTTTTAAAAACCTCTGACTTTTGGAGAAAATGCGTTTGCAAGTTCCCCTTGCCTCGCACTGGATACTGTCTATTGGGAATCCTTTCTCTGTAAGTTATTTTATCTTCACTCAGTAGGGCTTTTACACTATAATCATGAAAGGTTGTGGTCAGGCACACTGCAGGCTCCCCCTGACCTGCTTTCATGTTTGTTGTGTGTCATTAAAGTTGGTTTTGCTCACAATTTCCTCTGTCTTCACACCTGGATGGCAGTGTGGTTGACTCTTACATTATCTGATTTTCATTCTGTAAAAGAGAACAGGCTGAAATTAATGAGTTACAGTTGTCATACAAACAGACAGCTGCAACTGAAACCTGCCGCAAAACTGTTAACTGCCACTTACTTCCAGTTTTGAAATTAAGCTACATGTTTTGTTTGGTTTGCTGATCACATTATCGCCACTCATAATTATAAAAAATAAATAAATAGGAAATTAAGCATAATTGTACTCTCCATAAAGGGACCTGTTTTTACATTGAATTACAGCTCAGCTAAATGACAGTTCCACTGTAACTTATTATTTGCAGACAAAGAAAGGTAAAAATGTTTATCTTGTGTATGTGGATAGTCACAATTTTTACGGTCTGA
>NW_005192710.1:0-1419 GCF_000239375.1 Pundamilia nyererei | reverse complement strand
ATTTTGTACAGATGTGATACAGGAACCATCAGTTGGTTGAAATATGTGCTTAATTACAAGTGAAGTGAAGTCACCGGTTTCCTTGGAGGGTGTAGATACAACGATTCACCTCTAAAAGGATTCAGTTTTTTTAACACTGAGATCTCAGGACACTTTATGTTGCTACTTTATTTGATCTGCTTATTTATTTATAGCACTTAACAAAACTGATGCATCAGAGGGAAGTTGAGTGTACTCAGCTGAGATGGACACAGGGTTCGCATGGGTGCTTGAAATCCTTGAAAATGCTTGAATTTTAATGTTGTCTTTTCAAGGTTTGAAAAGAGCCTGAATTTTAGATGTGGTGCTTAAAAGTGCTTGAAAGTGTAGCTGTATTTCATTCACCACAAATAACTATCTGGTTGAATCGTTTTCTTATCAGATAGAGAAATAAAGGCAGCCCAGACAGCAAAATTTTGCTGCTTGGGCTGCTTTGCGCCTGTTTCAACGTGTGACCCCGCCCCTCACTCGGACAGTCGGGGATGAGTGCGCTAACATACCTGTAGGTTTCTGTTTTAATGAGTGTTTGATGGTGGAGTTTGCGCTCTCCAGTCACATGATAGGTGAGTGCTAGTAAATAATTTTCCAGTACTACGTTACACATGCTAATTTTAAAAATTATTATTATTATTTTGCTATCAAACTCAGGGGAGAAATGATTGAAATGCACTGAGTGTGATGCAGTATGGCAGCGCTGTTATGGAATATGCTGTGAACTTAGCTAACATTAGTTTGCAGTAATATGAGTTAATTTACTCAAGTGAAAGCTTTAAACATTAGCCCGATACATAACTAGCTAATTTAAGGCTTTCTGGTTAACCCTCTGGGGTCGACGGACCCAGAGTCTCCATTTCAACTTGGGTCGAATGTGCGGATTTCAAACTATGTACCAGGTTTTAAATTGTGTTGATAGGCAACGTAAAACTGATGTTTTTTTCTGAAAACAACAGTGGCGTTTACTCCGAGAAGAAACGGTTAAAATGGCGTTTTCTAAGGAGGGCGCCAGCAAACACGCTTTGCATGTGAGTGAAAAAAGAAAAAGAAAAATCACTCCTTCCCTATTGGTGGAAAAATGTACCGTGTGGACTAATCAAAAAATGATATGGCAACATGTGGCATTTGGTTGTTTGGGAAGAGAGGGAAGTTTGAGGAGTGAGCGAGAGAGAGAGTTTTAATGCTTGAGAGGTTTGTGACGTTTGCCGTGTTTGGAGTCTCAAATTAGTGTGTTTTCTTGTGTAGTTAGTGTGTTGTCGTTGTTTTGTTTTGTGTGTCAGTTCTACTAGTGAACAGTTGCTGCCTTAAAGCCACCAAAGGCAGACGGCAGTGTAAACATGCCTGTGGTTTTTACAGTCAGAAATATCACTTTCTACTCGTATTTTA
>NW_005192709.1:0-1419 GCF_000239375.1 Pundamilia nyererei | reverse complement strand
CAATTATGTTGAGATGATCCCTCAGAAGAACCTGAACCTGAGGTCGTTCACTCTGTGCATGCGGGTGGCCACAGAGCTCAGCGGTAGACGAGAGGTCATCCTCTTTGCATACCGGACCAGAAACCATGACGAGTTGCATGTGTGGCGTGAACTGGATGGAAGGTAGGACACCTTCTGCGGGGGACAGGTGTTTTTTTTATTAAGCTGTCTGTGTGCAGACTCATAATGACTAAACATGCATGTTGTTTATGTGTGCAGACTGTCCTTTTATCTAGCTGGAGATGGTGTTTTATTTAAAGTCCCTGAGCTCGGAGCCCTGCAGACCCACCTGTGTGTCACCTGGGATTCCACTTCAGGTTTAGCTGCCCTCTTCCTGGATGGCAAGAGGAGCTTATCTAAAATCTACAGGAGAGGTCACACTGTCAGGGCAGGAGGCAGGGTTATCCTGGGACAAGATCCGGATTCTTTCCTGGGTGATTTTGATTCCGACCAGAGTTTTGTTGGTGAGATCTTTGATGTGAACATGTGGGACACTGTTCTGGCAGATAGTGTGATCCAAGGCATGTTTGCAGGGAAGAGAGAACCAAGAGGAAATGTTTTTGACTGGGAAAGCACAGAGCTGAGAATTAACGGGGACGTCAAGGTCGTCACTCGTGAGCTGTAGCTATAATGTTTACCCACAGGAATAACCCCATTCTGCTGTATGAAATAAAGATACTTTATTGATCAAAATGTGCATCAGTATCACTGACATGACTTCAGATTACTGCTTTTTGAGGCCAAATAAAAATATCTGCTGAAATTGTCTGTGGTGAATTAATATATTACTCAACTCTGATGCATATTGTTCTACATTATTTGATACAATTAGTCTTCACTTAGGTCACAATTTTACTCAAGAAGCCTAACAAATTTCCCACGTGTGGGACTAATAAAGGTTATCTTATCTTATCTTATCTTAGCAGTAAAAAGGTTTCATGTTTAAAACACTGAAATTACGAATGTTCCAATACTTTAGATTTAGATTTGTTTGCTGTCTTTTTTGTATTCTTCTTATGATGTAATAAATTCTCAAGCACTGTTTTTCAGTGCTGTGAGAAAGTGTTTGCTCCCTTCATAATTTCATATATTTTGGGGGGTATACAAACCTGCATGGTCCTGTGTGAAAAAGTGATTCTCCACAATGCAGGAACTCCAGCAACACTTAAGGGAAGAGGAACAACTTTATTGACTGACCAACACGTTTCGGCTTGTGGCCTTCATCAGGGTCATAGTAAAATATTGTAGACGTTTGCTTAACTAAAAGACAGGAAACAGAAAAAAATTCAAAATAACCAATCACATCTTCATAGATAAACATGTAGCAGATTGGTATTGGTTAATTGGCTAAGTCACACCCAAGTAAAGACTGGATTAGAT
>NW_005192708.1:0-1419 GCF_000239375.1 Pundamilia nyererei | reverse complement strand
GCGCCGCAAGCATTTACGAGGGAATGAAGTGGGAACAATCTGCTGACACAAATATGGGTTATTCTCCCTCTCGTTGCTCCGTCTGTGGCCGTGGAGTTTATAACTCGTCTGGTTAAATGACGGCTTTAACTCTTCTGATTCGGAGGATTGTGATTGGCTCCTGTGGTTTGGAGGACTCTGCTCTTCAACTGCCCTCAAAGTAATCGAGTATTTTTCAGTTCAGCTTTGGGACTTATTCTAAAGTTTTCCAGCTTCACATGAGGATGTTTAGTGCCACGGTGTGATATCCATCCCGTCCATGCAGGTCCAGTAAAACCTGCAGGAAGCGAGTGAACACGCCCTCTGCAGAGGGAGCCCGGTGAGGTCACAGGGTTACTTAAACCACTCCTCGGTGGCGGGGTCTCCGTGGTGGTCCACCCAGACTGCTCTGGGTCACGTCTCTGCTCCATCACCTAGATGTCAGGCCCGGCGGAGTCAGTGAAGGGGTGGAGGCTCTTTGCTTCATCAGGTGGTGATCTCCAGCTCACAGTGGGACAGTCTGCAGCTAAGCCTCTCCACCCCCCAACCGCCCTTCTGGTCCTCAGCTGGATCGTCCTTCCCACCCTCGCCTGTGACCACCACAGTGATGAGCTTCCTGTGGAGGGTGGCTGGGCTCAGCCTTGGCGGAGGGAGAGGCCACACCTCCCCAAATCTGATTCTTCCTGCGGTTTCTTCCTGTTAAAGGGAGTTTTTCCTTCCCGCTGTCACCAAGTGCTTGCTCGCAGGGGGTCGTGTGATTGGTGGTTTTCTGTATTATTGTCGGGTCTTTACCTTGCAATATAAAGCACGTCAAGGTGACGGTTAAAAATGAGTTGAGTGATTCCCACAGGCTGTCAGCGAGTGCAGATTACATTTAGGCGATAATACTTTACAATGAAGTAAGGACTTCCTGTTTTATAGCTGAACGCAGCTCAGGTATCAGGAGGTTATCATTATCTATGTCTCTGTGCTGATTTGTTTTCTTATTGAGGAATCACTTTTCAAATCTGCGACTGGTGTTTTGAGATGAATTAAACTCTTAAAAACTGCTGTAAAAACTGACCTTAGGGCTTAAATTAAACCAAATTAAAGAGCGAGCTTTCCTCGGTGAGCTGCAGCAGAAGCAGGAGGAGGGTGACGGCTGAAAAATGCCAGCCTGTTTGCCACTCGTCAGCAGGTTAACGCTCTGAACTTCACACACGATGCAGTAATCGGAGGGGAAAGGCCTCATGGGGCGTCCACTGAACTGGAGGTTAAGGGAGAGCGCGAGAGATTTAACTGGATAGTCATAAAGCCCCTGCAGGCTTGGCAGGAAGGAGAGAGAGCAGTACAGCTGCAGTGAGGCGCTGATATGTGAGAGAAGCAGAGGCCTTTATTTTGGCGGTTTAGGCTGATGTATTA
>NW_005192707.1:0-1420 GCF_000239375.1 Pundamilia nyererei | reverse complement strand
CATGGAACCGCCGAACCATGGCCCGGTCCAGCAGAGCCGCCCGCGGGACCCAGGAACGCTCCTCAATGCCATAGCCCTCCCAGTCCACAAGATACTGCAGGCCACGGCCCGGCGCCTGACGTCCATAATCCGAGACACGGAGAAGGCCGGACGGCCAGCGACGACCCGGGGGGTCCGGAAGGAGGGCACAGAGGACTGGAACAGTGAGGTTTGATCTGCGAGACATGAAACACGTTGTGGATACGCATGGTCCTGGGGAGCTTGAGACGCACAGAAACGGGGTTAACAATGGAGTCCACTTCGAACGGGCCAATGAAGGAGGGGGAGAGCTTTTCCGACTCCGTCCTGAGAGGCACATACCGGGTCGAGAGCCAAACCTTCTGTCCAGGTGAGTAGGCCGGGGCTGGGGTCCTTTGGCGATCTGCCTGCCGTTTGTTCCGGTCCGCCGTGCGAAGAAGGGCAGCTCTAGTGGCCCGCCATGCGCGCCGACACCGCCGCAGGTGCTGCTGAACAGAGGGCACAAAGTGCTCACCTTCGATGGCAGGGAACAGGGGAGGTTGGTACCCCAGGGAGGCCTCGAACGGGGAGACGCCTGTGGCCGACGAGGTAAGGCTATTGTGAGCGTACTCCACCCACGTCAGTTGCTCACTCCAGGTGGTCTGATTAGTGGACGTCAAGCAACGGAGAGCCGTTTTGAGTTCTTGGTTGGCCCGTTCCGCTTGACCGTTGGTCTGTGGATGAAAACCTGACGAGAGACTAACCTGGGCCCCCAAGGAGGCGCAGAACTCCCTCCAAACATGTGACGTGAACTGTGGGCCTCGGTCCGAGACCACTTCAGCAGGGATCCCGTGGAGGCGAAACACATGAGTTGACAGAAGCCGGGCGGTCTCCAGGGCGGTGGGAAGCTTGGGGAGAGCAACAAAGTGGGCAGCTTTAGAAAAACGGTCGACAATGGTGAGGATGACTGTGTTACCTGATGACGGCGGAAGACCAGTGACAAAGTCAACCGCAATGTGGGACCAGGGGCGGCTTGGCGTAGGTAAGGGATGAAGTAGGCCGGCAGCGGGCTGGTTGACAGGTTTATTCTGGGCACAGGTTGGACAGGCGGCGATGAATTCTTGGACGTCCTTGGCCAGTGAAGGCCACCAGGTGAACCGCTTGATGAAGGTGACGGTGCGATGAACGCCCGGATGACAGGTGAGTTTTCCGCCGTGGGCCCATTGTAGCACTCGTGAGCGAACCAACGTGGGAACAAAGAGCAATCCCGGGGGACCAGTACCTGGATCCGGTTCCGCCCGCTGGGCCTCCCGTATGGCGGACTCGATCTCCCATGACAGGGCTCCGATAACGCACGTGGGAGGGAGAATGGGAGCCTCACGGGTGGGGTCCTCTGAGGTGGTGAATTGGCGGGAAAGGGCAT
>NW_005192706.1:0-1420 GCF_000239375.1 Pundamilia nyererei | reverse complement strand
ACTGAGCAAAATACAAAATATAAATGTAGTGATCACTAGCTGAAGAATATTCTAGAGTACACGACTGAATCAATCAAAATTAATTTAAAACATATTTTTAAACAGAAAAATAACTAAAACTAAATAATATTAAATATGATGTAATATAACTGCTTGTTTTTACAACAATTGTGAAAGTTAAAAGGCCAGCAGCAGCTTTATTAATGTATAATGACATAAAAAAAGACTACGTTTCCCATAAGCTTTTGTACGCCGGAAGCAGCCAAACGCCGGACCGGATATCTGTACACGGCGCCCCGAAAAGGCCCTTTTCCGTCTCAGAGAAGTGTGGTACAGAACGGCAGACACAAGTGAGTGAAAAATTTACTTTTTACTTGCTTCATAAATCGTGAAAAAGGGACGGACGCGTATCCAAAATCACTGTGGATTTCCATTGTCCTGGAAATTCGTACAGAAAACTTCAGTTTAGTCGAAATGGCGTTTTTATTCCCTCCGAATGTTTCCGTACCAGCACAACAGCGCTGAGCGTTAGCATGCGACTAGCTCTGTAGCACATGTGGATTCTGCACGTTGAGTAGCGGCTCCGATAGATGTCAAATTCAGAACACTAATTCACAAAAAATGTCTATATTAAACTTAATTTCTTCCCTACTAATTAACTGATGCTGAATTTAAACGCGCACCTACGCCCGTTTATAGACGTTTGTAAGCTTAGAATCCGCTGTGGCGCAAGTTTGCTAGTGTTAGCGTGATGCAGGCTTCATCTCCGGCCTCGCTGTACTTGTGACTGTCATTGCTTCGCTAAATCTGACCAAACAGTCACTCAATCTCCTATTAATATGAGTAAATGTGCTTCCTGTTAAAGTGTCAAATCGTGGGGTTTTCTGCTTTTTGCTGGAAAGCTAACGTCACTTTGTTTGAACGTAACATTGAGTAGCAGCTCAGTCAAGCTACAGTAGTTTTCAGGTCATTCATTATACACAGATTCATTAAATAAAGTTCCATTTATAAGACTTATGTCACATAGAAATGTAATAGAGAGGCCACAGATTTGCAGTAAGGTCCACCTTCACAAACCCAAACTCTTACGTGTAAATGTTGGGGGGAAAAAAGACATATTTGTCATTTATAGTCCTGAAATTATAATTTTTAAAACAATGTGCCAGTAATGTTGTGGTGTTTCCTCAGTGACCGATTGGGAGACTGCCCCCGCTGTGGCTGAGACCCCAGAGATCAAGCTCTTCGGCAAGTGGAGCACCGATGATGTCCAGATCAACGACATCTCCCTGCAGGTGAGCGGCAGTGTGAAAGATTCACTGTTGTGCTGTTAAACGAGGCTAGAGTCACGCCTGGACATTTTCTGTTGTCTTGGTGTGCTAGAGTGCTCGTAGATTAAAAGTCTTTGCTTATTCATTGGCTG
>NW_005192705.1:0-1420 GCF_000239375.1 Pundamilia nyererei | reverse complement strand
GATGGCAATGCCACACCAGCAGATCCACCACCCACAACAAATGGTTACCAAATCAGGTTCTCAGCATAGTGGCAGTGGATCCACATCTACAGGATATGTGACCACTGTCCCTTCCAACACTTCTGCCACAGAGAGAACAGCAATGGTAAATGAGAACTCTAAGACCAACGATGAAGAATTGGCTGATGGGGCATCAGAGGAAGAGCTGAACCAAAACCAGGACTTGGCAGTGCCAGAAACAGAATTACTAGGTGAAAGTGAGGCTCCTCAGACTGAAGAATTGGCGATCCACTTGTCTGACACATAACTGAAGGACAGTAGATCTGAAATAATATGCCAGCTGTGCTATTTTTGCCCAAAATTCTATGAACACATTGAATGAAGGGAGCCATTTTTCCACAACAGTGAATAAATGTCTTTGTATATAATGTCCCATGTTTGTACCTCTCAAACCCCTGTGATGAAGTAAAATGAATTGTGCTATTCCTCTTTTTTAAATGTTGCCATTTGGAAGAAGTGATATTCTTTCAGTTGCTGTGCAACATAAAACTTGTTCGTAACTTTAGAAAAGTATTTTAGAGTTTTTCTTACAATGGTAGATTGTTTACCTTCTCTAATGCTCACGGTGTTACCAGATTTTTAATTTTCACGTGCCAGTGAGACAGTTTGTGTGGAGTGTAATATGGATGATGATCTTGCCATCAGTGCCACCATTAACTCTTGGATGCCATACCTTCGACTTACTCATGGAAACTGATTGTTAAACGAAGGCTGAGATGATTCCTAAATGACTTTGTTCATTGAAATGAAAAAATGGATATTTGATAACTCAGAAGTGAAAAGGTTCTACTGTGCTGAACAAGTGTTTCGCAACTCTTGTACCCCCAATTTTTATGCTTGCTTTTTATTGTGTTATTATTGTATTGTCTGTGAATGCAGAACAACAGTTTATGGTGTATAGAACTGATTCAGAATTGATTTTTCTTTCATTAAAATGGTTTCGTATAACACACATTTCCATCCATCAGAACAATAAAGGTTTACCCCCTTATTTTGATCATTTTCAGGCCAGAGACAGTTTTTATTCCTCACGACACGTGTTCCATGAATTTGGTACTGTTAACGTTAACTTTTATACCCAGCTGAATAGATCTGTAATTTATTACTTTGGTTTGATTTTTTTTTTTAGTTTTTTTATTTTTTTTTTACAGGAAAAGATGGATAAGCTTGGTGTTAGTCCTTTCCACCAAGTTTGCTTTGTTAAAGCTGTTTTCTGCTTCCAGTATGTGAATATCAAATAAAGTCTTATGGATCAAATTATGCCAGTCTTTCATCACATGGATCACTTGTTTGTTTTTTATTTTGTCATCCCACATTCAAAGTTCAAACACTACAGATTTTAGACACTTTAGACCTAAAA
>NW_005192704.1:0-1421 GCF_000239375.1 Pundamilia nyererei | reverse complement strand
ATGCTTTAGCAAAAAGGAAAGTTTTAAGCCTAATCTTAAAAGTAGAGATAGTGTCTGTCTCCCGAATCCAAACTGGAAGCTGGTTCCATAGAAAACTGAAGCCTCTCCCTCCCATTCTGCTTTTAAATTCTCTAAGAACAACAAGTAAGCCTGCAGTGCGAGATCGAAGTGCTCTAATAGGGTGATATGGTACTACAAGGTCATTAAGATAAGATGGGGCCTGATTATTTAAGACCTTGTATGTGAGGACCACAATTTTAAATTAAATTCTGGATTTACCAGGAAGCCAATGAAGGGAAGCCAATACAGGAGAAATATGCTCTCTCTTTCTAGTCCCTGTCAGGACTCTTGCTGCAGCATTTTAGATTAACAGTTTGCCTGAAAGTGGTTTTTAATCAGCACAGGGACCACCGTCAAATTGGATAAAATGTTATCTTAAAGCTATAAAAGAGTTGGAGGAATTTATGGAACATTATGTTTCCTCTATAAACAACTACTCCAAGAATTTAAGTTCACGGAAGTCATTCATTACACAGAGCTCAAAGGAACCTTTTCCCTTTCTTTGCTTTTGCCCGCTGGCTGGAATTGTGCCCAGACCCATTTCAGGCTCAAAACACACAGAGTGCTACAAAAAACCTTAAAGGCAGAGAAAAGCACATTTTCTTTGTTCCAGAAGAGAGTCGCTGAATTTGTGTTTTTTCTGCTTTATCTGTGATAAACATATTGTATTATTTGTCCTTGTGGAGAGAGGTCCAACACTTCACTGCACACAGTTCTTAAGTGTTGAGGAACTCTTCAGAGATGAAGTCAAATGGGAACATTTCCAAACAAGTTAGGCTGTGGTGGAGCAGAGACAGAGTGTGGGCAATACTGTGAAATAAAGGCACAGCACCCAAAAAAAACCCAACAACAATTTGCCAAGAATCCAAGGAGGTAAATAAATTATATCTCAAGAGTGGTGCTTCTGGTTAAACTCCATCAGGTTGCCACTTACATGTTTAGCTTTGGATATAACACTTACATCTTTAATTTGGCGTGCCCAAATTGAAGATGTGGAAATCTTTCACATAATCACAGAAAAGCTGAAATTACAATTACAGATTAAAAACAAAAAGCTAATCTGAAAGGTAACATATTCTAGTTTCTGAAATTATGCTTGTGGCTGCCATGCTTTGACACACAAAATTCTATGTATAGAGACATCACAGTCGTAACAGGGCAAAAACCAGCTTCAGAGACCAAACAGCAAATATGCAGTCTTTCGCTGTGAACCCCTATGCCAGGGGTCGGCAACCTGCGGCTCTGGAGCCGCATGCGGCCCTTTTGTCCTTATACTGCGGCTCCGGGTGGTTTGGGAAAAAACAACACGTTCTCACTCCCAACTCGTCAAACGTGTGACGCATGGTCAGGCTCCCTCTGCT
>NW_005192703.1:0-1421 GCF_000239375.1 Pundamilia nyererei | reverse complement strand
ATTGTACATTTGTGATTCCTGAGTTGTTATAATTGAGTTTTTTATAATTTAGTATTGAGTTTAGTCCTTCCATGCCACTGAGTTTACTGGTAATATCTGGTTTATGTTCTCTTGTTTGTTATGTCCCTTTTGTGAAAGAATACAGCTGGCAAAATTTTGGTACAGGATATGCATTGAGGAGCAGTTCAACAACAGCCATGGAACATGTGGAGAGGACTCAGGACCATGGCAGACTGCAGGAGCACCAGCCAGCAGGCATCTCTCACTTACTGATACCTTGAACAGTTTCTTCTCCAGATTTTACACCACTAGTGGCAGCATAACCGTTTCTCCCCTCCAACTAGAGGAACAGTATCAGCCCCTGATCCTGCAGCGCCAAGTGACTTCTTCTCTCAAGAGGATTAACAGTAACAAAGCCGCAGGACCGGACAAGGTGTTGGGGAGGCCTCTGAGGACATGTGCTGAATGGCAGGGGTCTTTTTGGACATTTTCAATCTGTCCATGCAACTTTCCACTGTCCTCGTCTGCCTTAAGTCCTCCATCATTGTGCCAAAACAATCAGCTGTGACCTGACTGAGTGCTTTGAGAGGATCCTCCTAAGACACATCAAGAACAGACCTTCCTGCTGGTGTGGACCGGCATCAGTTTGCCTACAGGGGGAACTGGTCCACAGCAGACGCTGTCTCCATTGCACTGCACATAGCCCTGACACACCTGTATCATCCTGACTCTTATGTTAGGGTGCTATTTTTGGACTTCAGTTCAGCATTTGCTACCATCATCCCAGACAAGCTGATAGTGAAGCTCCATGACCTGGGACTTTCAACACCAATGTGCCTATGGATCAGAGACTTTCTCACCAACCAGTCTCAGGTGGTGAGAATAGAAGACAGAACATCATCCTGAATACAGGCAGACCGCAGGGCGTTGGGCTCAGTCCAGCTCTTTTATACTTTTCACCTATAACTACACAGCTATCTATTCCTCAAACATGGTGGTGAAGTGAAGACAACAACACCATAGTGGGTCTTATAACAAACAGTGATGAGACCAGGGGCAATTTTAGCCGAAGCACCCCCAAGATGAATCAAAGCACCCCCAAAGATTTCTTATTTTTTGACAATATTTGCAGTTTTTGTGACACACTACTAAAAATATAAAAAGCATACAGTACTTGGTTGAGACGTAACATTTCTACAGCAAAAGTATAGATACCCCCCCCCCTCCCAAAATGGTTTGTTCCAGCTCGACTCTCTCCTACTCTGAGACACAGCAGAGCGGAGGTGGAAGTGCCTGGCTGGAAACAGGACATGTTAGCTACATTTAACCTTCAGTTACTCTTTCTATAGTTAGGTAGGAGTCAGACCATGTTTCTTTTTAGCTGAAAAACATTACACCAGGTAACCTGCAGTGTTGAAAAC
>NW_005192702.1:0-1422 GCF_000239375.1 Pundamilia nyererei | reverse complement strand
TTTTTTCTTTTTAATTTCTTATTTTATGGAATGCTAAAGTGATTTGAGCCAAATGCCCCCCTGTCAAAGTTGGCCGCCTGTCCAGTTCATCACGATCACCGGCCCTAACCCTGGTTATACATGATAGAAAACTGGCATTTATTTGAAACCCAAAAGTGAAAAGATATCATCGTGACATTTTTGGGGATTTTTACATTTTCTGACATGTTACAGGCAAAAATGATTGAGGATATCTAAAGATGAATTAAATATTGAAATAATTTCTAGCCGTAGCCCTTGGCCAAGAGAGCGTTACGAAGACAAGAACACTCTTTTTATTCCTGTGGTTTGTACCTCTTTTGATGGTGCCATCTCGGTGCAAACAGCCTACAGGCTGCACACTTGTGATGTAAACCGGTAGACGGCTGCGACAATCCCTCCCTCCAGCGATCGTGATGCCGAGGGAAAGCCGAGGCTCCTTTTTCAGACTCACAGTCTTCTCCTGACTAGAAAATCCCCCTGGAGGATCCTATGGAAACAATGAGACACATTAACACCAAGCAATAAGAAACATATTGACCATCTTCATTGTATGGGTTTTTAAATTCATGTCCTCTACCTCATGTCTTCTCCACAGGAGTTAACCTTTTTTTCGTTTGGCCTAACATGCCAGCTAATCACATTCTCTCCAGGATCACTGACTTAATGGATCCCCCTTACAAAACCACTTGTAGAAACAAATGTGAAACATCTGAGATGGAGCTGAGAGGTAAGGGCAGAGGGAACGTGTGAGGTTCAGCACTACGCTCTCGTACTGGAAAAGATGTGTGGAAAATGACAACTTCAACCAGTGTCCTTGTGGCTCTCTGGAGTCTGTAAACCATCAGAAGGGAAGGTGGGGGGGTTCTTCCTCTCCACAGCAGGGAATCCCCCCCCCCCTTCCCCCCACCAAGACGAAAAGGCTCGACTCTGCAGGCGAAAGCTAACTGTTACCAGCTTTGATCCTCTGTCTCGCAAAGAAACGGCCAAAAAAAACAACAAGACAGTGGCCCCGTAGCGGCAGAGCGAGCAGCACCCGGGGCCTTTTGATCAGGCCAGAGGGAGGCCCCAAAGAAGGGCTTTTATCTCTGCTCACCATTGCAGGTGTCTGCTCTCACCCCTCAAACGGGGGGTTGCTGTTCTTTCCACTCACTGTGTATGGTACAACTGAGTGTGAGCGACACAGGAGTGAACGTCACAATTACGCCGTGTAAACATAAACATGCAAAGTTTGTAAGACACTGCTACCAACGTTGGGGTGTTAAAAGACAACAGCTGGAAACCACCTGGAAACATGGATATAAAATATATCATTAAAAAAAGACTTGGGAGGAAACTGTTTGCGTGTTACCTTCATGTAGGTGGACCGGCGCCTAAAGTACTGCGGCTCAGGCGTCCTCCTGG
>NW_005192701.1:0-1422 GCF_000239375.1 Pundamilia nyererei | reverse complement strand
CCCCCGCCTTTGCTGCTGCACAGGTAACAACTCAGGTTACATCTGCTGCTCCGATTTCACTGCTAACGATTTTTATGCTCTGACTTTTCGTTACGGTTGTAAACTGCGCGATGCCATAATTCAGTGTCACAGTCTGACATCACAGTGATGCTGAAACACGAAGCCGCTGATCAAACACTTTATGTTAAGAAGAAACGCGAGCTGTGTGCAAGTATCAGAAAACTGCGCAACACTGCAGCTCACACACTCTCTTTTTTTGAAGTGAAACCGAAAGTGTTCATTCTGATCTGTTTGTTGTTGTTTCGCAGTGTGACGCCCCCAAGCGTGCCAACAACACGGGAGAAGTGTTACAACCCTCATGACAAAACACTTAAATTTGTCGATGGAGAGGATGATTTGGACTGTAAGTGTCACGTGGGCACTTTTCAAAGTGACATCGAACAGATTCACATTTGATATAGAATTCATGACATTAATTAAATACAATAACTTTACCTGTGCTCACATTAGTCTAGGTTAAACAAAACGCATTAGCATTTATTCGCGTGTGACACTGATTTTTTTGCTTGTGTGTGATTGTTCTCAGTTTTGTATGAAGGCTTCAAATCTCTCAGAGCTCAGATGTCCTGTGGTCACGCTGTGACCCCGACCTCTCTCACCAACTGGTGTCGCAGGTTGTTGAACCAGGTAGGCCACTAAGGGTCAGCTTCATTAAAATAAATACATAACAGACAACATCAGACACAGTGGCAGAATTCAGATTTTAAACAGGGCAGAATAGTTTTGCCTGTGTCTTGAAATTACAGAAGTTAATGTTTTTAATGCTACATGCACGTGAATAAATCAAGAAAACAACGCCCAATATATCATCATCATTATTATTATTATTTTCCTGTGGATTGGATTGGAACGATACTATTTCATTTGTTGATAATATGAGGTAACCCTCACACAACATAGTGTTTATAGTTTTATTAATCAAAGATTAACCTAAAGATATTAACTGCAATTCATGAGATTGTTCTGTCGTTTTTCAACCCCTGAACTGTATAAATAACGCACCTTTCTATATTTCAATAAAGGGTGAAAGCAGGTTTGTGTGTGGTGCGTCTGGTTGTAACGTCGAGTGGACTTTTGCAGAGGTTTGTAAAATGGCTCTGCTGACGCCTCAAGAAAATGCATATTTTCGAAGAACCATGGCGTTCAACGCTGCCAGGCAGACACTTACTACTAAGATGGTAAGTGATTCATTAACATATATATTTCATGTAAATGGAGAATTGTTAGACATTTCATCATGTATTACATATTGTCCCACCTCTGTCTCCATGTAGTGTCCTGGCTGCAGATCCACTGTGACGAGAGAGAATGAATCAGACTTGAATGTCCTCTGTAAAGTGTGCACAGCAGTAAAAGGACGGC
>NW_005192700.1:0-1422 GCF_000239375.1 Pundamilia nyererei | reverse complement strand
GATGTACTATTGCTGTGTGATGTATTACTATTACTGAAGGCTACTCTCCACTGAGCTAACATTTTTAGCTGGTGCTACCTGAGGTTAGTTCATTGACTTCAGACTGTTAGACTTGATGGCTAGTATTAACAACCTGCTAGCTGTGCAGTTCTGAAACCAGTCTATAATCTAACCTCAGCTAATGCCAGCTAGCAATGTTAGCTTGGTGGCAAGTAGCCTTCAGTAATAGTAATACAGTGGCTTGCAAAAGTATTTGGCTTCCTTGAACTTTCCCACTTTTTGTCACATTACAGCCACAAACATGAATCAATTTTATTGGAATTCCACGTGAAAGACCAACACAAAGTGGTGCACACGTGAGAAGTGGAACGAAAATCATACATGATTCCAAACATTTTTTTACAAATAAATGACTGCAAAGTGGAGTGTGCGTAATTATTCAGCCCCCTGAGTCAATACTTTGTAGAACCACCTTTTGCTGCAGTTCCAGCTGCCAGACTTTTAGGGTCTGTCTCTACCAGCTTTGCACATCTACAGACTGAAATCCTTGCCCATTCTTCTTTGCAAAACAGCTCCATGTAGTTGTAAAAAGCATCACAAGTAATCAAAAGTATTCAGAATACATTACTCACATTGAGTAACTTAACAGAATACTTTACAAACTACATTTAGTGCATGTATTCTCTTTGCAGTGGAATACATTTTAAAAGTAACATTCCCAACACTGTCAGTGCACTTACCTGTCACCTGGTTTGCTGCTTTGCAACCTGAAATAAAATAGGGAGAGTGAAAATAATAAGCAGCAATCCACGAAATGATTGCAAACAACATGAAAAAGAGTCATCCACGTGCTCAGATATTATGTGATGATGAAAGAGTAATGTAACAAAAGGCTAAATAACAAGAGTAAACTCAAATCTTGTCCTGTAACTACAGTCATCTTCAGCACTCACCTGCTTCAGAGTCTTCCTCATTTGTGGAGGAAAGTTCTGTGAACACACAGTTCAATTTACTAATGTGAAAAGTGATCACTCACTTTAATGTTTCAAGGTAGGCTTCAACAACTAACAAATCAACACATACTTTTGATTTTTTTTGCCAAAGTATAAATTTAGTACTTTATATATTCGTCTTTCTTAATCTGTAATAATAATCTGATACAAACACAACACTTTAAGTAGAACATCAAAATGTGTGTGAGTGTTACCTGTTCCTTTTGGGAGGACATTTTTCTGATAGTATCCTGCATTGGTAATGTTACCAGCTGGGCGGTACTGCCCAACCACAAAGACCGTATTGCCATCAGTGGCTATGCCCACACCCAGCTCAGTGCTGCTTTTCCACACCACCTGAGTAAAATGACCTAGTGGAAAAAGGAAAATGTGTAAAAACATACTACTTACTGATGATGACCTGATCTTG
>NW_005192699.1:0-1422 GCF_000239375.1 Pundamilia nyererei | reverse complement strand
TTCCAGTAAAACAATTAAGCATCCCTTAACAGTAATAATTAGAACTGAGTGAACTTGAGACTTCTGTTCATTCATCATTCTAGGGTCCATGGCTCAACCTAGACCACTTGAGCTTAAAACTTTTATTATGACAACATTTCAGGAAGAAAATAAATCAATAAAGCTGAGAGTGATAACAGTGAGCAAACATGTAATATCTGAACCACTATTATACTATTATATATATATATAGCAACTTTAAATGTGTTTTGGATTTTGTTTATTTGCATTTAGAATTTGTGTAGCTTTACTTTAAAAAAGTATTTTTGAAAGGTATGCCAAGTAAACTCAGGGAGTACGCTAACATGTCTTAAACATGTAAATGTGTTTTTTCATCTGCTTTTCCTACATTTCCAGGCCCTCGAGCAGCATTTTACTGTAAGAAAGGTCAGACTCCATACGAATGTACAAAATAATGATAATAATTATGCATTGTGTAACTAAAGCTACTTGCATATTTATCATTTATTGAAGGTAACTTTGGCAGTGTTATTTCATCAAATGACAAAAGTCATACGCTGGAAAACATCAGCTCTACGAAGGAATGTTCACAAAGATTGTTTCTATGGAAACTGCCTAAGGATGCATTATGGTAATGTAGTTGCAGTTCAGACAGAAAAGGAAACTTCAAATATAATTTTCTTGGAAATGAATACATGTGGCAGATAAATTTAATTCAACAAAGGCATTCACATCTAAGTGAAAATCACAAACAGAGAGGAAAGGAGAAATGCAAGTTATTTGTTCTTCACCCATCATACTCTTCATTTCCACTGCATTTCTGCTAGTGTTAAGAGAGTCTCATATTAAATTTCAAGGTCTGTGTCACAACTTTGCTCTCCCTGAATGACTTTTCAGATGTAGGATGTTTATACTTGATATACAGGCTACTGCAGATTTTTTAAATCTTTAACTTAGATTTTCTAAAAATAAATTATGAAAATGCCCGAAAAATAATGGAAATATGAATATGCATAAATATAAAATTAATTTACGCAGGCTTTTATCACGACTCTGTCAAGCAAAAAGAAAATGGAAAACTGGCAAGAAGGAGACTTAAACTCATTTTTCTTTTCCTTTTCCAATATTACTAATACATCACGGGCTGCATATCCATCCTAAATATACCTAAACATAAAACCCCCCATATATAAACGGCATGCACATATTAGCTGTGGCTTTGATGCTGGTTCAAATGTAATTTTAGACATGCAGCAGCAAACCTCCACGTCTTTAATCATTTACTTTAATGGATTTAATTTATCCATGTTCCCCGTTTACGTGGGGTATGCAGTGATTTGCTTTACGATGATTTTCTTCCCTAAGCGCTTGCACAGCTACCACTGTAGTGACAGGGTTCTGATGCATAGTGATGTTTGCTAA
>NW_005192698.1:0-1422 GCF_000239375.1 Pundamilia nyererei | reverse complement strand
CAGTGACAGGATTTTGCATAAGCCACACCCCAGAGTCAAAATGCTGATAGTAATGAAGATGAAGATGGAGGCTGGGACAGGGTTCTGAGTGACCACAGTGAGGAGGAGAAAGGAGAGGAGGCGGGCTGCATGGCTGCGGATCTGAAACGCAGAAGCAGAAGAGCAACAGATTTAAACCATGCTCGGTGAAGGCAGGCAAGAGCATGACTGGAATAAAGTAATGATGTCAGTACTGAGTTTGTGCTGGAAAATGAATAGATATAAACTAGCAGTTTATAGTTTTAGCTTTAGTCTTTGTATTAAAAGTTGGATGTGTGCATAATTGTAGACTATATGTCTGGTATGTATCATCTCAAAACTGTGATGATACAGATTAGTCTGAGTTATGTAGTAATGCAGGAAAATTGTTCCACAGGCCATAACACTATATAATATAAACAAAATGATAATCAAATAATAAGAAAAAGCAAAGTGAAAAATAAATGTTACCCACAATAAGTAAATTGAAAATGGTGTTTAACTTTTGATAATGTAACACAACCTTTGTCCCAACCAGGACTCGAACCCGCGCTCAGACAGTTCAGTGTAAAAAAAAAAAACCCAAACTCTTTTTTCCCCCAATGCCCGAAAAGCTGCCATTTGATTGGCTGTTTCTCCGTTTAACCTATACGCGATGGGCCAACTCTATCCACAGTGGGCTAGTATTGCCGTTTCCCCGTTTTGATACGTTAAGTTGTGCACGCCTGTAATGTATATGACGTTTTATGGTAGATGGATTAGTTCTTATATAGCACTTTTCTTTTCTACCTGAGCACTCAAAGCGCTGTCGAGGGAGAGTTTTAAAGCTACAGTTTAGAAAAGTTCAGTAACTGTCATGTGTTTGAATATTGTTTGATTCCTGAGTCTGTTCAAGGAAACCTGAAACATTAAGCAGTTGAGGACGTTCCCAAGGACGTCACAGTCTGACGTTTAACATCAAGAACAAAAAGATATTGCCTCCCCGTCGGGGAATCGAACCCCGGTCTCCCGCGTGACAGGCGGGGATACTCACCACTATACTAACGAGGAAGGTGACATCGGACTCGTATGTTCCAGGACCGATCGTGACTCAACTATGTCCACAGTGGGATAGTATTGCCGTTTCCCCGTTTTGATACGTTAAGTTGTGCACGCCTGTAATGTGTATCAAGTGTTACGTGCAAATAATAGCGGACAGAGATTATAATGACTAGAAGCCTCAACGCAGAGTTCTCTACCGTCAACGAAAGAGACAAAACCTCTTCCAAAACAACCATAATGAACGTATCACGTATAAACTACAACAGCGCCAGAAGACTATAGTGGACAAAAATATATTACATCCGTAGTGGTTTAGGACTCCCATAGAGAAGGAATTGGAAACAGTTTCGGTAAATGGTAGAT
>NW_005192697.1:0-1422 GCF_000239375.1 Pundamilia nyererei | reverse complement strand
CCTCTTCTTGGTTGCTCACCTCTTCTTGGTTGCTCGCCTTGTGCTGGCCGTCTGCTTGTGCTGTAGGGTGCACGGCTTCTACCAGCGTACACGGTAAGGCAGTGGACACGCGCTGGATGTCAAAGATGTGCAGGTTGCACACGGCCAAAATCAGCATCATGCTGTTGCTGGTCTCGGCGGATACCCTTGGTAATATTATAGCTCTAAACAGCTGCATTTTATTCTTGATCACATCTTCCTGTGTGATCACCGGCTCCTTGACCGCCTGCTCCTCGGGGCTCCGCTTCTCGCGGTGCAGTTTGAACAGCATGAACTCTTCATCCGGCAAGAGCAGCCCACCGGAGACCATTATGTCGAACGCGTGGTCGACCTCTGTGATGGCGGCGTTGAATGTATTGAAGTTGACCATCGCGGCTCTCAGCGTAGGCCCGAACTCTGATTCTGCGGCCGCGGTCAACTTGAACTGCGTCAGACTCCGTACTGTAAAGATATGCACACACATGAATGACACAGCCAAAAACAGCTGTAAAGTACCGCGAACGAAAATACATAATGCTCACCCGTCTTGCCCAACGGTCCTCGTTCCTCCAAGTCTCGGTACAGATACTTGTGAGTATCGCGCACCACAGATAGTAACGCCTGGGCCCGGGGCTCGCTCTCCATGCAATACTCAACTAGGGCTCGTATGAGATGTACATGGTTTGGTATATCCAAAAAACTCTTAGGTACTCCGGGTAATATCTTACTGACATCACGGTGAAGAGACAGAGCACCGAAACAGCACCGCTCTGCAATGTCGTGTTGCCACAATGCAAGTTGGTGTACAGCCATGGTTGCCGGGTCGATGGATTGTGTTGGTACAAGCTGAGGGAAGAACTGTGACTATCAACTGGCCGATGCTCATTCAAATAGTCTGTCCTACCTTACCCCGACCGAGGTGTAACAGCGCCCCGACCGGCGTATTGCCCCGACCGAGGTGTAACAGCGCCCCGACCGGCGTATCAGCGCCCCGACCCATCAGCCGGCCAAGTCTAGTCACAACTCCACGCTTCTTCGCAACCCACATGATCACACAAGTCAGAGTCAGTAGGTACTCGACTTTGAAAAAAAAGCAACCAATTGCACAGAGAAATAGCCATGAACGTGCAAAGACTGACCTTGTGGCGACGCGACATTCTAGAGCGGTGTAGCGACTGCTTGTTTGAACCCATTAGCCGAGAGTTCAGTGTGATATTCTCCACAACGCCGAAGAGCATTCTGTCTATCGAAGACCCTGTGTATCGCATGCAACTCCTGATTGACTATGCTATTGAGAGCGACTCCCGGGCCTCTGCGATGCTGTTGTTGGTGCACATTTGGAATCCTTATCTGTACGAGGACTTGTTGGCCCGGGGGCCGCAGCCCGAGAAGGGTGAGCAGAGT
>NW_005192696.1:0-1422 GCF_000239375.1 Pundamilia nyererei | reverse complement strand
AGAGAAAAAAATACTATACAAAATAAAGTTAATACATTTCAATATTTCTTCTGTTCTGATTCAGTTACATGTCGAAAGGGAGAGGGAAGAAGTACACACTTATTTAATCCCACCCCTTTGCCATAAGTTATCCGTCAACATTTAGTCAGCTTCCTTACTGATATAATCTGTAATAAAAATAGTGAACAGATTTCTGATATAATATAATATCACATCAGGAAATTTTCTAAATAGCGACATTCACTTAATTTCAACATTTTCCCTTTTCTTTATAGCTCAAGAAGATCATATCTTTATAACTCTTTTTGAACTGTTTTATGTTTGGATATTGCTTCAATTCCATATTCAAACTGTTCCACAGCTTCACTCTGCACAGAAACACAAAAGCTTTTTCCTGTTGCACGTACCTTCCCTGTTTTGAAGTTACAAAAACCCTTAAATTATAACTTATTCCTTTAAAAAAAAAACATACTCTGAATATAATCTGGCAGTTCCTTATTTTTTGCTTTGAATATAATTTGTGCTGTTTGGAATTTCACTAGATCAGCAAATTTCAATATTTCAGACTGCAAAAATCGTGAGTTTGTATGTTTCCTATAACCTGCATTGTGGATGATTCGAACTGCTTTTTTTGTTGAAGAGTAAAAAGTGAAAGTAATGTGGTTTAATAGTTGTTGCCCCAGACCTCTGCACAAAAGCTTAAGTATGGTGAAACCAGTGAACAGTAGAGAATATGAAGTGATGTCCCGTGTGATACCTGCTTTGCCTTGTTTAGTATTGCAATGCTTCGTGATACTTTGGAATGAATATATCTTACGTGAGCACTCCAGTTTTTCATCTATTATTACCCCCAGAAATTTATTTTCACTGACTCTTTCAATATCAACACCATTTAGTTTAATCTTACATTGTATTTAAAGTACTATTTCCAAATAACATAATTTTAGTTTTATTCAAATTTAATGATAATTTGTTTTTATCAAGCCTGTAGTTTATGAAATGGTGTTTGTTGCCAGATTTGTATAGAGGTATAACTTTTGCTATTTTCATTCTGTCTGGAAATCGACCAGTTTGAAATGATAAATTACATATGTACGTAAACGGTTTTATAATAGCCTTACTATATCTTTTAACCACTCTCATATCAATATCAATTGGGTTCCGGCTTGAGTGAACGCTGGCGCGCCTGGCTGCCGCTACTCACTGGTACATTTTCGATTATTTGGATTCAGATTTGAATGAACAGGGACATTCACACTCAGGACCAGATCGATCTCTGCCAGGGATTGATTTGCAACGCTTGTCCTCAACATCTGCTATTTCAGCTGAATGTGGTCTTACGTCGTCTTCTCAGTGAGCTGCACTAGCTTAACTGTTTGAGCTATTTTAGCCTACCTGTTCGTCGCTCGGGCTGGCTCGGCT
>NW_005192695.1:0-1423 GCF_000239375.1 Pundamilia nyererei | reverse complement strand
GAGATCATCCAGACGGTGGAGTCGCTATGTAGTAAATGGTTGCAGTGTTCAGGAGGGGAGGAATGAGAAGAGTTAGCTCGCCAAGTAGGGGTATGCGCATCTGTATTTCCCTGGTTATGGGGGGCACTACATCCACTGATCATTGACTTTCTCGTCAACTCCGTCCGCCACAGCAGCTGCCCACTGTGCGTACTGCGCCGCCTGAGCCCTGCTGTTGTGCTGTTTCCCCGCTGCTTCGTGAGCCAGAAGCACTCAGGGTCGGAACGGTGAGGTTCACCACCGACACACCATCCGCTCGTGCTTCCGCGTCTTCACCACAGTCTAGCCGCAGGGTGCGGCGCACGGAGACGACGGAAGCCATAGACTTTGGTGAGGAAGAGCAGCAGCAGGTGTTACGGGCTCATCGGGAGGCAGAGCTCCATTGGAAGCTCCTTCCCGACAGGGAGCGCTCACCTGTTGCTTCGCCTTGGACCGGCTGCTCGCCCTCACCTCCCCGCTCAGACTTCACTTCCCCTGCCTCGTCTTTAGCGAGGATGTGGGCAGAAGATGAGATTGCCACCACGTCACCCTCTGCTTTGGTGGCATCAGCGTCCATCGCACCTGCTACCAGAATGAAGCGGCGCCACGCGAACTCCGGTGAGTGACTGTGTTTTTGTGCCTCACGATCTTTCTGTGGAGAAGAATGAGATGAGCATTGATTTGCCGGGGCCGGAAACTATAGCGGAATTGTGCTCTGAAGCTGACAGAACTGTGTATAGTTGTTCAGAGGGATCTACTATGGGTGTCAAGGATCCCGACCTCTATGAGCGGCAGGAAGCAGCTTGTGCCCAGCTAGAGGAGGAGCTCCGGGGAGAGCTGTGGCTCAACCCCGATTATCAGCACCTTTTCCAGGGAACTCGTCTGGCTCTCGGGGGCCCCCTGAGTCGCCAGAGACTCACACCACCAGCGCCTAGCTCTCCAGCCTCAGGAACGCCATCCAGCACGCAGGAGGCTCCACAGTTGGGCTCACGGGTTCCTACTGGAAGGAAACGACGTCCGCATTGTCGTCACCCCTTGCAACAGCCGGAGGTGAGTGACGGTGTTTCTTCATCCTAAACTTCCACCGAGGAGAGGAAGAATGGTACTGTGTTACCAGCGTTTGAAAAGCACAGAGAGACTCATAGTTTGGAAGTGACCGATGTTAGCAATGAATCCAACTATCTGTGTGCCGCGGTTTGCATGAATAAAGACACTGTTTCTGAGCTAGCCGGACAAAATGTGGGTTTTGTAAAGCACAGCCATGGTTACAAAATTCAGTTGCAGAGGCTACCATAGACAAGTGTAGCGGTCCTGCAGGCATCTTAGATTCCACAGTTAAATTTAATGAGTCGTCCATGATCCATGGTGTTCATAATGTGGGTAATGATGGGGATTCTCACTCTCT
>NW_005192694.1:0-1423 GCF_000239375.1 Pundamilia nyererei | reverse complement strand
TTTTTTTTTACATATAAATGATTGTGGATAATTAATTTTGTAAATCAGCGGTTCTCAGATTGTGGTCTGGGTCCTTGTGCTGGGCTCAGAGCAACTGTGAGTGGGGGGAAATAATGAGGGGGAAAATATCAAAGTTGAATAATTGTGGTTTATGGAAAATAAAGGTTTATTTGAATAAAATGTAATCTGGTTGCTTTTTTTTAAACCAAGAAATCAAACCTGACCAAAATGGCGCGAACACACTCAGACACTGAACTACTGTCATCCTTCCAGCATGATTTGTAGACTTTCTAAACATAGTCCGAATAACCCAATGATAATATTTTAGAGGTGTAATGAGACATAATCTGTGTCCATGTGCATCACATACATTTGTAATTTGAAGTGTCTGACCTGGAAGTCGGAGTTAAAGATATTTATTGTCACTTGCGTATATTTTAAAGGTTCAGTGTCTGGTTTTGATGTGCTTTGTGAAAAAAGCAGTGAAACCAAAAGTGGTTTTTCTTTGAGGAATTCGATTTTCTGTGGAATTTACATAGTCAACAGTAAACGTACCCACAAACGCTTTTATATAAAACTATTCTTAGAACTGTGTCAGGCGGTGTGGGTAAAAACACGCAAAGAGTTAGACTTGAGTGACACTCACTGTCAGCATGTCTGCTGTCTGCCTCTTCATTTTCATCCTTTGTCTCTATGGCACAGCTAGGACTGCTGCAGGTGAGGCTGAGACAGGTGTGTTACAGTAAATGATGATGACTGTGAGCACTGTCTCTTTTTTATGGAGATGTGGAAGGAGTGGTACGGAGAAATGTTGGACAAGTGTCATCGTTCTGGGTCCTGTTGACCCAGCATTTTGTGTTTCATGCCTCTTTGTATTATGATGATCTGAACTCAGTAATGAGTAGCTCCTCCATTATTGCCTTTGCCATCAGAACAGTGTGACTACTTGACAGAAAGTTACAATGAATCCACATTTTTCCATCTGCCTTTTGTTTTGTACCTTTTCCCCAGCCACAAATAAAGGGCTCGCCTCTTGTTAAATTATAATTTGTTCTAAGTCTCTGCGTTTGGTCCCTCCTCATCTCTCCACACGGTCTGCCAGCGCAGACCTTCACAGAGAGGCTTCAATGAGAAGGATGACATTTTTTTCACTGATTTACACAAAAATCTGCAATTAACCAAAAATTAACCTAAAAGATACAGGACTGTGCAGGTGCGTGTACAAAATAACTGAGAGGAACTAGTTAAAACCACAAGAAGCTCAGGGTCTGTGCTCCTCGTGGTGACAGGGGAGCCTCATTCGTTCATTTATTCTTCTAGAGAGACCTTTTGAGCTGAACATATTCCCCCAGACCTTTTCTTTGTCCAAAAACCAAGTAGGATTTCAACACAGGGGCTTACAAGAAAATATAAGTATTGTAGA
>NW_005192693.1:0-1423 GCF_000239375.1 Pundamilia nyererei | reverse complement strand
CGGCCCACTTAAGATTAAAGTGCCCTGTATGTGGCTCACAATGTAAAATGAGTTTGACATGCCTGGCTTTCCTAACTGCACCTCTTCTTTTTCCTTTTGCGTATCATATCTGAACATACAATCTCAGAGTCTATTTTTAAAATGAATGAAAAGGTTTTAGTTTACTGACAGATACGGTAGCCACTGTTACCCGCACTTAAATAAGGACTAAAGGAGGCGCGGTGCCGGATCAGGTTAAATGCAAAACAAAGAGTCTAGCCTATCTACTGCAACAATAAAACCTAACAATAAGCACACGTACCTGTGCACTGATGCCAAAACCGCTGTCATAAAATGACCAGTGTCATTATCTTTTACACCAGAGTGTAAAAATGCACATATAACGTGTTACGTGTTAATGTAACTGCGAGAAGCTGCTCGTGTTTCCGTGTAGTGATGGGTGTGGTGGACTCTACATTCGTGTACATGGACATGATCTTCTCTCTATGTGAACTTTGGCTGGATTTCAAGAGTTCGGTCTACACAGGACTCTGCAGTCTGTAAATATATTCAAAGTACTGAATGCTGTGAAAACAAGAGATGTACATTACTGTGTAAAATTCTTGAGATACCCCTCTTTTTTAAATTATTTGCTTAGGAAATGGAAATCTTTGGATGTTTGCTGTTTTATATTCTGTTCTTTGCCAAGATGATCCCAGAATGCTTCAGTAATGTTGCAGTCTGAACTCTGGGCTTTTACTGCAATGGCGGTGTGTTTGGGATCATTGTCATACTGAAAAAATGAAGCTGACACCATTCAGACGCATTCTGGATGATATCAAATGGTGGATCAATATCTGATGGTGCTGTGTTTTATAAATTCATCAAATTTCACAAGATCTCCAACTGTAGAGACTCACTGTTGTAGCTTCCTGACCGCTTCTGTAAATATTGATGACAATTTTAACCAAAGCTCCAAGCTTCTTGTGTAATTTAGCATACCTCAGCCGACCTTCCAGTGAGACCATTTCTGATGAGGCTTCAGTTAACAGTAGACTGGTTGACTGAAAGGCCAGATGCATCTCTTGGGTCTCGTCAGGTCTTTGCCTTTTCTTTTCCTTCGTTGACTTTTTTAAAAGTCCTGTTTCTTAAGAACGTGACTTTCATGTACTTTCGTGTTTTTCTAGGCCTGCCACTTTTTCTTTTGTCTTCCCCTTGTCCACTATCCTCAAAAATATTAAGGACACACGGAGCACTATGCCAGGATGTCTTCACATAATAGCTCTTTGAGAATCAATTACCTGGTGCAATTATACTATTCGATCTATTTTATGTCTGTCGAACTGTGTTGTCTTTTGAATTTTCCATAGATTCAACTAAAGAAATGTGAAAGAAATTATGTGTTTTTGTAACACGCTGCTAGTAACAAAGTGCCTAAAGATAC
>NW_005192692.1:0-1423 GCF_000239375.1 Pundamilia nyererei | reverse complement strand
TCTACAATACTTATATTTTCTTGTAAGCCCCTGTGTTGAAATCCTACTTGGTTTTTGGACAAAGAAAAGGTCTGGGGGAATATGTTCAGCTCAAAAGGTCTCTCTAGAAGAATAAATGAACGAATGAGGCTCCCCTGTCACCACGAGGAGCACAGACCCTGAGCTTCTTGTGGTTTTAACTAGTTCCTCTCAGTTATTTTGTACACGCACCTGCACAGTCCTGTATCTTTTAGGTTAATTTTTGGTTAATTGCAGATTTTTGTGTAAATCAGTGAAAAAAATGTCATCCTTCTCATTGAAGCCTCTCTGTGAAGGTCTGCGCTGGCAGACCGTGTGGAGAGATGAGGAGGGACCAAACGCAGAGACTTAGAACAAATTATAATTTAACAAGAGGCGAGCCCTTTATTTGTGGCTGGGGAAAAGGTACAAAACAAAAGGCAGATGGAAAAATGTGGATTCATTGTAACTTTCTGTCAAGTAGTCACACTGTTCTGATGGCAAAGGCAATAATGGAGGAGCTACTCATTACTGAGTTCAGATCATCATAATACAAAGAGGCATGAAACACAAAATGCTGGGTCAACAGGACCCAGAACGATGACACTTGTCCAACATTTCTCCGTACCACTCCTTCCACATCTCCATAAAAAAGAGACAGTGCTCACAGTCATCATCATTTACTGTAACACACCTGTCTCAGCCTCACCTGCAGCAGTCCTAGCTGTGCCATAGAGACAAAGGATGAAAATGAAGAGGCAGACAGCAGACATGCTGACAGTGAGTGTCACTCAAGTCTAACTCTTTGCGTGTTTTTACCCACACCGCCTGACACAGTTCTAAGAATAGTTTTATATAAAAGCGTTTGTGGGTACGTTTACTGTTGACTATGTAAATTCCACAGAAAATCGAATTCCTCAAAGAAAAACCACTTTTGGTTTCACTGCTTTTTTCACAAAGCACATCAAAACCAGACACTGAACCTTTAAAATATACGCAAGTGACAATAAATATCTTTAACTCCGACTTCCAGGTCAGACACTTCAAATTACAAATGTATGTGATGCACATGGACACAGATTATGTCTCATTACACCTCTAAAATATTATCATTGGGTTATTCGGACTATGTTTAGAAAGTCTACAAATCATGCTGGAAGGATGACAGTAGTTCAGTGTCTGAGTGTGTTCGCGCCATTTTGGTCAGGTTTGATTTCTTGGTTTAAAAAAAAGCAACCAGATTACATTTTATTCAAATAAACCTTTATTTTCCATAAACCACAATTATTCAACTTTGATATTTTCCCCCTCATTATTTCCCCCCACTCACAGTTGCTCTGAGCCCAGCACAAGGACCCAGACCACAATCTGAGAACCGCTGATTTACAAAATTAATTATCCACAATCATTTATATGTAAAAAAAAA
>NW_005192691.1:0-1423 GCF_000239375.1 Pundamilia nyererei | reverse complement strand
TTTTTAAGAGGACAAGCGAGATGAGGTCTATCGCAATAGTTTAACTTTTCTATCGAGAAAAAGTTATTTCGCAGTACATATCGTTTATCGTTCTATCGCCCAGCTCTAGTTGAATTTATACAAAAATCTGAACACTGATGCAAACAGTTCATTTGATAAGTTTAAGCTGGTGAGATTTGGTTAGGCAGGAGAACTGAGGAGCACCGGCTGGATCAGACCATTTCCAGCGGTGTCTGAACATATTTTAAACCCATCTTTGCTTCAGGGGGACAGAGTTCATGATCGTCAGCATTTCTGACATCGTGTTAGATTTGTTTGTTTTTTTTGTTGTTTTTTTATAGCTGTCTGATCTCAATCTGAAGGGCTCTGAGAGGACAGGAAGTCCTCAGTGAGTTGGTGGTGAGTTCTGTGCTGAAATGGATCCAGAGCTCTGTAAGTGTAAACCTCCCCACTGAATAATCTGTTGTGTGTTTGTTCAGGTGGTGATGCGACCAGAGCAGACTGTGGCAGAGGGACAGCAGGTGGGGTTTAAACGGTTTATCTACCAACAGATGCAGCCCACAGTCTCACACTGTCTTTGGAAAAGACACATTTTTGTCTCCCTTTATTTAAATATTTATTTAATTTTAGGTTGCTGAGGATCTGATGGAGAAGCTTGGAGTTTCTAAGGAGAGTCTGGTGACCGGAGCTTACATGGACCTGCTGCTGAAGGAACACAAAGAGATATAAAACAAACACACACCTGAGTTTCAGCTGCAGTGGTGTGATTGTGGTAGACTGTGATCTGTTGGTTTCCGTGACATGATTCATTAAAATTCATAATGTTTTTGTATGAAATCCTTTTTTAAACTATGATTTATGTTTTTGTTTTCTAAATAAATGGGCTCCTGTTCAAACAGAGCTGGTTAATGTATGAATGGGTGTGAACTAGTGAATTGTACAAAGTGCTCAGAGTAAAAAAACAACAACAACAACAACAAAAAAACGCTATATACAAACCAGTCTGTTTACCATTTTACATTTAGCTTAAAGCTTTAGTTACTCATAGTTCTGTATATTGAGATTATTGTGGAAAGTAAATGCTAAAAAAAAATCTGCATATAATAATCAAATTTGGCTTTTGTGTTGGAGAAAAAATATACAAGAGTGGTCAGAAATTTACATCCAGTCATGAGTGTGAATGTCAGGAGAATTTGGGTTTTTTAATGATTTCTTTGAACTTTTTCTATGGGGGAATGATTGTAGAGCATACATCTTTAATGACTTTAAAAACAAGATTTTCTTCAATCCACATAGGCTCAAATACAGGGAGTGCAGAATTAATAGGCAAATGAGTATTTTGTCCACATCATCCTCTTCATGCATGTTGTCTTACTCCAAGCTGTATAGGCTCGAAAGCCTACTACCAATTAAGCATATTAGG
>NW_005192690.1:0-1423 GCF_000239375.1 Pundamilia nyererei | reverse complement strand
ACCGCTGGCAATACAGAAAGGCTGCTCTTCATAGAGGACTCGCGCTCCGGGAGACGTTTTCTCGCGGACTCCGGCTTCCAGAAGAGCGTCCTTCCCCCTACTGCTGCCGACGGACTAGCAGCAAACTGTGGGCCACAGCTCATTGCAGCTAACGGCTCTCCCATCAAAACGTTTGGGGAAAGGTTGGTGACTGTTTGTTTTCATGGCCGGGATTTCCAGTGGAACTTTGTTGTTGCTGCTAGCTCTGTACTTATTTTGGGTGCTGATTTCCTGTGTGCTCATGGACTACTTGTCGATGTTGCTAACAGACGTTTAATCGATGCTCTCTCGTTTTCTTCGCTACCCTGTTTTACTCGGGCCGCCGAGCCCCTGATTCGGGCTAATGTAGTGACCTCTGGGGATGCTTTTCAGCGTTTGCTTTTAGAATTTCCATCGCTGTCTGTTCCTAATTTCTCTCGCACGGTAACGAAGCATGGGGTTGAGCATTATATTCCCACGGTCGGGCCCCCGGTGTTCGCGCACGAGCGCCGCCTCGACCCCGCGAAACTGTCCGTCGCTTGGGAAGAGTTTGCAGCCCACATTCAGGATTTTTCTGCCAATCTCGCCGGAACGTCGATTTTTTCTAAAATTGACTTGGTGCGGGGGTATCACCAGGTTCCCGTGCGCCCCGAAGACGTTCCTAAAACCGCTGTCATTACCCCCTTCGGCTTGTTCGAGTTTTTGTGCATGCCGTTTGGCCTGAAAGGTGCTGACCTTTCAGCGGCTGATGGACTCCGTTTTGCGTGGGCTGCCGTTCGTTTTTGTTTATCTGGACGATATATTGGTGGCCAGCTGCTCAGCGAGCCAGCACGAGTCCCATCTGCGCCAGGTTTTCCAGCGTTTGGCAGAGCACGGCCTGATCATCAACCCTTCCAAGTGCCAGTTTGGGTTGCCTGTTCTGGATTTCCTCAGGCACCACATTTCCGCTGAAGGTGTGGTTCCGTTGCCCGACAGAGTCCAGGCCGTTTCGGCTTTCCCGCGTCCCACGTCGGTTAAAGCGTTGCAGGAGTTCTTAGGGATGATAGATTTTTACAACCGCTTTCTCCCCAGAGCTGCCCACCTGCTACAGCCACTCTATGCTCCCTTAAAAGGTAAAACAGCCAAAGATCCGGTTGACTGGCTACCTGAACGCGTCCGTGCGTTTTCCACAGCCTAGTCTGCGCTAGCTGACGCCGCCCTGCTGGCCCACCCGCTTCCGTCGGCGGAGATCGCGTTGACCACCGACGCCTCGGACGTGGCAGTGGGTGGAGTGTTGGAACAGCGGGTTTCAGGTCTCTGGCAACCGCTCGCCTTTTTCAGTCGTACGCTCCGGGATGCTGAACGCAAGTACAGTGTTTTTGACAGGGAGTTGCTGGCCCTGCACCTCGCGACACGACATTTTCGT
>NW_005192689.1:0-1424 GCF_000239375.1 Pundamilia nyererei | reverse complement strand
TATTTTAGTTTCATGATCTGTAATGAAATGATCTAAATCATTTATAAAACAAACTGACCTCTACACCTGATCTTAAAACCTATTTTGTCACATCTAAGTTGTAATTGGAACATGAGATGAAAATGCAAAGTTTTCTTTTCTTCACTGTTACTTGTGTTGTTGCAGGATGGGGTTAAAATCATATTTTCCTGGGTATGAGCTCCTGATCCCTCAGCTCCCAGTATGAAGTGGTTTAGTGGTGTTCTTCTCACAGGCGTCTGTGTCACCTTCCCTGGAGCTGCTGGTTTAATCTTTTAAACTTGTAGGTCCTGAAACAATCTTTGCTTTCCAGTAAAATTCCTTTTGTGTCTCGTTTGTCCTGAAAAGTTTATCTGGCTGTGTTTCCTACTGACGTTGGAACTGTGACAGTTTCAGTATGGCTGTTGAGGACAGCGTGCATACTAGGGCTGCCTCGACTAGTCACGATTAGTCGACTATCAAAATCGTCGACGACTGATTTAATAGTCGACGCGTCGTTTGAAGCTTTGTAAGATCCCAAAGACGCAGGAATAAGTAGCAGGATGTGATGTTACAACACTGGTGAAATATTAGTGTGTCATATATTTGTTCACGACATTTTTCTTATGGGCAAAAGTATTGATATCATGATGAAGAAGGGTGTGATTCTTATGACTTTGTGTATATAATTTGGCATTTTGTACAAATGTGGGCTGATAATAAATATATGATATCATTTCATTCTTTTCAAAGGTTTATTCCCATGACATGACAGACAGACACAATTGAAAGGTACAAATGTGCATGAAACTAATTCAAACGTGCTGCAGATGTGTGTCACAGGTTGATCTGGCACTTGGCCAGAGGTGGCGCTGGTTGACTCGACTCCATGTTAGTGCACAAAGTAAACTGCTCGCTGTAGTTGTGAAGCAAAAACGCTGAAACCGGAGAAATAAAACGTGCGAGGGGAACGGTAACGAGTGGTGGAGGCCCCGCCCGTGCTTTTATTTTGAAAACCACGCAGGAACAGAGCTCCACGAATTACAGACGTCCCGTGTCTGCCGGTGTGGAAGTTTCTCGGTCCGTGGGTCCTCTCAACAGCGCGATGTCCGCCGCCCTCCGCCACAGAGTGGCTCTCCTTCACGGCTTCCTCATCCTCTTCTTCTTCTTCTGCGGTAAGTCCCACATCTGGTTGCGTTTGCATAGCATCCTAGCCTCGGTCCGTGCTGCTGCTTTACTTCATATAAATCAAATCAAATATATTTGAGATTAAAGGAGCTTCGTCTCAGCCGCAGCTGTGCGCGCGCGTACACGTGTGATTAGGGGAGACCGGGGATGGTTGTAACGTGGGTCAGTTGTAACACTTCCAATTTCTCCAATCAGGGCTAAGTTTCAAATGATGTGACTCATCCTGTGCATGCCCAATT
>NW_005192688.1:0-1425 GCF_000239375.1 Pundamilia nyererei | reverse complement strand
GGAATGTCTTAAGAAAAAGTGATAAAATGAGATTAATTAAATGCTTTAGTGTGTTAATATAGGTGGATTTCTCTCATCCTGAGGACATGAGTACAGCGGCAAAAGGATAGATTAACAGAATTGGGAGGAAAACAGGCCAAGTTTTGGCTTAAAATTTTACAGCTTGACCTCTCACTTTGTCCCGATCCTGAGAAGAAGCCTAAAGGACAATTAATCTCCTGATGAAGACAGAAGACAGACAGAACATTGTGTACTTGAAGAAAATAAAATAATTTAATAATGTGGTGAGATTTAAATATGCCTTTCTCCTGTCACGGTAACTTGTTGAGATATGACTCAGTATGCAAATTAGCTGAAGTGAGTGGTGACAAAGAAGCTTCCTGTGTGTCTGTGCGTCAGAGGCGTCAAATGGAGGAAATATAGCAGAGACTGAAGAGGATTACTTTATAATTTATAATTTAGTGATGATAAATTGTCATAACGTGTGTAGAAAGGGCTCAATGAGAATATCAAGGGTGTGCAAAAATGTGCAGCTTTTGACAAGATTTTTGGTATATTGAACGGGTGAAATTATGTCAGTTGACCTGAGAGTGTCAGGATCCTGAAGAACCGGTGGCAAAACTTTTCTGTGTGTAAGATGTTTGAGGTTGTTGTTATAGTGATGGGTTGATTCTGTCGGTTAGGCTTGGGTTGTTTTCTTATTTTAATAGAGGGAGTTTTATTAAACATTGACATGTATTAGAGGGGCCCATTATTTTTGTAACAGTGCACTTAGAAAACCTGTCAAGTGATTTTGTTTTGTACTTTGATGAGCTAATAATTAGCTCTCTTTTTCTAATTTTTGTTCTAAGCAGGCCTGGAAGTGAGTGAATTAACAGTGCTGTAAAAATTTCCGGGAGAACAAACATAAGGTGAGCTTTCCAGATTACAATGGGTGGAGGAAAGGCTACCTGTGGGGACCTGATCAGGTTGTAAGTCCCTGTCTAAAAGGATTGCCGCAAGCCAATCCAGTCCAAGAGCATAAAGAACTATTTTCCTACAAAATAAAATAGAACAAATGAATGAGCTCATGTTGCTAAGGGTGGAGAATCTAATTATTTTTGCTGGAGTCTCCACTATCAGCAATATCTCGTGTGAATGTATCTGGTGTGAATGTGTGTGACTGGACCAAGGTTAGGATGAATAAATGTGGACAAACAATTTACCATGCCGGCAAGAGAAAGGGGATGCTTTGCTTTGCTTTGCTTTGCTTTTGCCATGAGTAGGAGGAGTGGAAGACTTACTTTTGGGGATGCTGATTTTGGGTTACTGGTGTTGGCAGGGACGTGCAGAGGGGGGGGCTAGAGGGGCTTGAGCACCCGCCCCTTTCCTGATGAGTGCCCAAAGTGCCCTTTTGTTGAGGCAACTTTTAAATTTTTTTTATTT
>NW_005192687.1:0-1425 GCF_000239375.1 Pundamilia nyererei | reverse complement strand
AACCAAAAAATTAGCATGCCATTTAAAACTGGATGCAGTAAATTGGCATAACCTCTTCAAACATGTTCTACAAAGCAGACAAACCTCTGGGTTGTCACTATCCATCCATTTTCTTACACTTAATGTAGGTCTGGTTTGACTCGTCTCTTCCTCCCATCAGTCGATCAATGGATAGTGATAGATGGATGCTGTTTTTCAAATGCCAAAACTTTCAGGAACTTGAACCAAGTGGTTTTAAAGTCTAAAACTGACAAGACCTGAGAACCTTGGCTGAATGCTGCTGCCTAGACTCCTCACCTCTGTACGTCCACTGTGAACTCCTGTCTGTGACCTTAGGCCTATATAAGGTTCTCCAAGCACAGAATCATGGCCCTAAAATAACTCTTCACATAATCAATGGAAAATGAAAAGCTGTAAAATGCCATCTGCGTTTGGATGTTTCAAACAGGAAGGCTGTCAGCCAGTTCGCCTTCAGAACGCATCTGGTGGTAAAACAGGAAAAGTCCATTCTGACTTGGAAAATCTGCACGGACGAAGATTCAACCTGAAGTCGGAAAATGTTAGTGACCTAAATAAAATAGAAAAACTAAATCTTTGTTGGTTGCCAGAAAACTAAGGTCAGTGGTTTGACCTTATATATTTCACTGCAGTTCACTTGACAAGAATACTTAGAAATCTCCGCTCACCCCCAACCGGTTGCAGCTGAGTTTTTACTTCCCACTGTTGCCAAGTGAAGCTTGAGGAAGTTATTTTGGCATACAGTAAGTGCCCAAGGAGGAACTTTTACAAGAATGAAGGGGGAACAACCCTGTATCAGTTTCTATTGCTCCTTCTTCACATCCACGAGCTAGTCCAGCATTATTGTTCGTCTCCAGCACTGCTCCTGCCTGGGTAAATATATCCACTCGGAGGCAGATCAGGGCTGCATCATCCCTGGCTGACACATTTTCTTTTGAACCAAGTAATCACTTGGGGAGGCTGCTGTATTGTTAATGAGAAACAGTAGAAAATGCTGCTCTTTCTCTTAAGTTTCCTGCATACATGCTGTAGTTTATTCAGAGTTTGCTGCTGAAGCATCCAGTTCACACTGTTTCTTCTGCACGCCTAATGGTATCTTACAGAAACTGCATTTAGCATTAACATCTGACAACACAGGATTAGAGCTTAATGCATGGGGTGAATTGTTATTCATTTATTTCGTTTTGGCAAAATATCGATCATATATATTATGTTCAGAGGGATTTCTAAGATCCGATATGTTAAGAAATTATTTCAATTAATAGTGAAATTTTCAGCGACAGTCGTGTAATTGTTTATCACACGTTAACTGTCATCGGTTTTAGGTTAGTGGATGGATTTATGTTGAAACTGTAATTAAAAGATCTTGCAGATCTTCTTTTCATGGTGGTTTGTAGATGATGTTTG
>NW_005192686.1:0-1425 GCF_000239375.1 Pundamilia nyererei | reverse complement strand
CCAGATACTTACAGACAGACTTAACTGTCATTGCTAAAAGCGAAAGATTATGAAGGGAACACCAGAAGAGTCGTGTAAATTATTTTTACCCACTGCATTACTCATTGGTACAGTTTTTATAAAGAGCCCGGGCCATTCCAGGATAACAATGCAGCTCAGGCTTACCTTTGTCTCCGCTCTGTCACATCCTGTCAACACTGTATATTTTTAGATTGGCAGTGAGCCAGCTGGCATTTTGTTTTCCTCAGCTGTAGTGAATTACCTGTGCTCTTAGCTCTGTGATACAGTAGAAGGATAAAGCGAGACACCTGTGTAATCATGCTCACAGAGGCAATACAGTACAGTTTCTATATCGTTGAATACTTGCTGTCGATCCTTGGAGTCTCAACCCCCTGGCCAGTTTGCGTCCCCCTACCTGAGCCTGTTCTTCCTGTTAAAACTGATTTTTTTCTTTCCACTGTCACCAAGTACTAACTTGATTGTTCGGCTATGTTCACACTGCAGGCGAAAGCGCATCAAATGCGCCTTTTTTGACCCTATGCGACCCATATCCGATCATGCTATGACAGTTTGAACAGCACAAATCCGATATTTTCAAATCCGACCTGGGTCACTTTCATATGTGGTTTAATCCGATACATATCTGATGTCTTAGAAAGCGACTGCTGTGTGAATGTTCATGTCGCATTAAATCCGTCTTTTACGTCACTGACATAAGACGGACGTCGATTATCAGCTCTGGAGAAGACAAACGAGAAAGCATGGCGGCCATTGTTAAAGCACGTGCTCTCTTTTTTCTCAGTGTCCTTCTTTCTCTAATTCATTTGTCAAAATTCTGTCGGTTACGACTGTGCAGAAATCGGTAGACGGCTGCAACAACACCTACTAGCTCTGTAGCCGCCATTTTTACTTCCGTAGACAGAGCGCGTTGGATGTCTTCTTTTGTGCATGCGGGCCGCTTTGAGGGCCGTGAACCGTTCACACTAGAGCGTGTTTGCTGTCACATTTTATTTGTCGTGTGAACAACCAGACAAAAAAATCAGAATTGAGCATTAAGACCTGCAGCGTGAACGTAGCCTTAGAGCTCTCTCTCTATTTCCCACTTTACAATATAAAGAGCTGTTGTTGTGATTTTCCACTGTACAGTTAAAATTGAATTGAATTAATAGGCTGTTCTGTTAAAGGATGAAATGAATAATCCCCAAAAAAGAAAAATTATTGCAGTTTAAATGTTAACAATTTGAATTTCAGTTCGAACAACTACAGCAAAACAAAAGGATTTTGAGGTAGCAGATGAATAGCAATGCAAGATATAAATGTCCTCCTCATTTTGCCTTAATGCGTGATGAGGTCTGCTGTCTGATTTGTGTGTGCTGTGAGCAGGATCAGAGTGTAACTGCAGCAGTGCAGTCTCTGTTTCTTTGC
>NW_005192685.1:0-1426 GCF_000239375.1 Pundamilia nyererei | reverse complement strand
ACAAGTTCGTTTGCAACGTGTTTATGTTTTCTCAGCATTGTCAGTATTTGAACACCAGCCAGGCTTCCAATATCTAGTCCAAACGTGACTGTACTGTTTATGTGAAAATATGTGCTGATTATTCACTGCACTGAGGGCTTGTTCAAGATAAAGAATTTTCTTTTCAACTCTTTGTATTGCACCACTGTGCAGATCTCCAAGGATGCACTGCTGGGGCTGGCCTCAGAGCTGCGGACTTTGACTGTGAGAGGAAACCAGCTGGAGGAGTTTCCTGATCTGAGCCCACTCACCGGCCTGGAGACTGTGGACCTGCAGGACAACCCACTGCGTTGTGACTGCTCTCTGCTTCCTCTGCGCAGGTCGGTGTAAGATTTACCTGGGACTACAGTTAGAATGAACTGACAGCTTTACTGACTCTGTCTCTTTGTATCTGTGGCTCAGGTGGATGGAGAATGTTAGTTTGGAGCTGACCGCAACTTGTGGTCACCCTCCTGAGCTCAGAGGTCAGAAGGTCCGGGGCATCCACGTCTTCAAGTCCTGCCCAGAGAACATTTCTCCACCAGAAAAGAAGAGTGCTGCAGATCCAAAAGTGAAGAAATCCAAAGCAGACTCCTTGAAATCCCGAAAAGTCAAAGCACAGACCACAGCTAAAGTCGCCAAACTGCCCAGGAAGCAGCCTCAAAGAAAACCTGGGCCACCAAAAGTAACAAAGAAAAAGAAGATACTGAAATGAGAACATGTAACTCATTTTCCTTTTCCTCTTTTTTTGCAATAAACCTGAGTGTTAAGGAGCTGGGTTTCTTGAAAGCTACATTTGTTTGGTTCTAAATTAAAATGTTGAGCCATGCAAGTCTTTTGTATCCAAGCGAAAAATCAAAGTCAAAAAGTCAGAGGAAACCTGACAGTCACTCAGCCAATCTCTCACCATTCTTGCAGGGATACTTTAATGCAACACTAAAAAGGTTTGTTGAGAGAGAATAACAACGCATTTTTAGAGGAGCCCAACTGCTATGCATATTACAGAAATGTATATTTAGTGGTGCACATACTAATTTACAGAGGCCAAGCGTCAAGTGTCCATAGGTGAAATCAGCGAGGCCATGTTATCCCACATTGTCCCTATGTGAGACGGCACAGCAATATCCCACATTGGGATTGAGTGTAGTTTATAGAAGAACCACATAGCCAAAAAAAATCTTATCTATGGGTGTATCCATACTGAAAGCTAACAAAAACGGACAAACACAGCTAGTTCTGTGCAGTACTGCAAATGTTGGTATTGATCTGATATCAAGCCAGTATTCCCTATACCAATACAAATATTTTTAGCCTATAAGGGCAGCTTATGTAAGGGAGATCAGTGTTTCACGATTTATGAAATAGTCATCAATATGCAAATTCTGAACACATTTTAATGATCACTAAA
>NW_005192684.1:0-1427 GCF_000239375.1 Pundamilia nyererei | reverse complement strand
ATTACATTTTGTATGATGGATTATGCAGAAAAAGTAGAATTGGGCTCTCAGATCTATTGCTTTATCACCTATTCAAGTTGTAAATCGTGTTTTTAAAAAGTAACTAAGTAACTAAGTAACTCAGTAATTAATTACTTTTGAAAATAAGTAATCAGTAAAGTAACAGGATTCCTTTTTTGGGGAAGTAATCAGTAATTAGTTACTGATTACTTTCAAGTAACTTGACCAACACTGGTTATGAGTGATATAATTATTGTAGAGGTTGAGGGATTTATCACTGTTTCGCTGTTTATTTGCTATGATTAGTTTGCCAAGCTCTGGACCGTCTTCTGTAACTGCTAACTATTGTGTAACTAATAGTCAAATGGCTAATGCTAACATGTGCACTGACCAGCTTAGCATTTATGTAACTGTTTGATACTTCAGTGTCATTGATAAAGGACATTTTCTTCCTCCTAAAAGGTTGTTCGGTGTTATGAGCGTTAACGACTTCAGCTGTTAGTGAGGGGAGGAGCTGTGTGTCTGTGTGAAGCTTTGCCTGTCATGGTCCGGAGTTTGTGACTCAGTGTTTATGTTTCAGTTTATTATTATTCTGGGTTTTTGTGTTCCTTTTTCACGTTTCATTTTCCTATTTTCTGAGTCCCCCAGTCTGTGTTAAGTTTGTGTGTTGTGTCATTACGTGTATGTGTTTCCTGTTTTATTGTGAAGGTCTGGGTCTTATGTGAGTGTTTTCAGTTTGCCTCCCTGGTCTCGTCACGTTAATCACTCCCATCTGTGTCCCTGTGTAATCTCCCTGTGTTTCTCTGAGTGTATTTAAATTGTGTCTTCTGTCTTAGTAGTTGCTGATTCGTCTGTGTTGTTCGGCTCAAAGAGACTGCTGTAATTAAAAGAACCCCTGGAAACAAGGTGCCTACCTGTGATAAGTGCAGTGTGATTTATCATAGATCCACATTCCTGAAACAAGAAAGCCTTTTGACTTGAAACGGTCAATCAGACATGAGTCTGAACAAACTGATTGTTGGATGATATTTTGTTCCAAGGTTATATTTGTACTCACACTCGTACTCATGCTGCCCCGACGTTAGCCAGCGCATATTGTGAATGGCATAGGCACCGATCGATTTTCTATTGCCCATTTGCTGGGAGTAAGGGCGCTCTTCGTTTGCGAGGTGCACCTGCTGCTTGCGGCGCAGGGAGGAGAGGGCGGCGGGGGATTCTCTGACCGGCTGGAGCTACATCTAATAACCAACTCACAAAATAAAACAAAATAAAAGCAAACCAACAAACACAAAAACACCAGACATTATAATACAGACTTATAATTTGGACCGATGGTTTTTTGAAATTCTATAAAGTGAGCGCGAGAGCCCTCAGTGCACCTGCTTGCTGCTGAAGTCAAAGTAAACTTTATTGTCATCTCCGCTACA
>NW_005192683.1:0-1427 GCF_000239375.1 Pundamilia nyererei | reverse complement strand
CCAGATGTGGCATGCCATCACATAAACAGTGCCATCTATGCCAGGCCTGGCCCATATCTGGATGACATACCACTTACCATGCCAGAAGTCAGCCAGCAGTGCCGGCTTGACACCAGATCCAGGCCAGACCTGTCTGCTATGTGGGCATAGGGATCAAGATCCAGCGAGCCCCAGAGCCAGGCCTACTCACACACACAGAAACTGCACAGACACACTCATCTATCCACATCCACCCCATGGACGAATGTCTCCCGACCATAGCCAGCAGCCCCCTTGTTCGAGATGCAGACAGTTAACCCGTCCCCTGATCATCACTCAACCACAGCGTCAGGTAAGACATAGGAAATAGGGATGTAAGGACTGGCTTGTCCATGTTAAAATGGTCTGTTGGGTGCATGTGTTGGTGTGCGTGAGTGAGTGAGATGTAAAAAGTGAATATGACGTGTGAAAACTAGAGCGCTGTTAAAATTCAGCGGAGAACTGTGGCACGATAATGAATGGCTTTTCTAAAGAGAGAGCATTGTTCTTACCAAAACATGTTGATATCTTTGGCAAAATCTATTTAGAAGCTGCACGTGTTTACCTCTGCGGATGTCTGATTTTTTTTTGTAGTATCCTGCTGTTCTGGCTCTTGTGAACAACTAGTTTTAAAAGTGTTAAAAAACAAAATTTGTAATTACAGAGGCATTTAATATACGTACTTGGATGAAGAAACTGGTTTTAGATGGTTTCGGTATGGGGAGCTTTGGAAGACTGGTTTACCACAAAGGAGTAGTTATTACTGTTCTAAATTTAACATCACCTGCAGGCGCATTTGTTTAGTCATGTGACCTTTATGACGCACAAAGGTGTTTGTGCACATTGAGGAAGCTTGCAGGATCACTCCTTTACTCCGATCAGAGAGTGCTGCGCTCTTACAAATCGCTGCTTATGTTTGGGTCATTTACAGCGGGATGATGGCGGATCAGACCCAGCACCCGGTTTTCTTTGAGTGTGAGAGTATTAAAGAAGAACATCTGACGAGAGTACAAAAATACTTCGGTATTCGCCGCAAATCGGGCGGAGGAGAGTGCGGACCGGTGACCACAGTGGACGAAAACCTCTACAGTGTTGCTTTCCGAAATAAAAAAGGTAGGTTTGTTATTAATTTTAATAGGTAAATATATTTACCTATGTTTATAATGTACGGACTTTCTTATGCACGAAATATCATACAGTAGTCGAAGTCTCTAAATGACCATTTATTATTTTCATCAATAATTATATTTTGTCTCAGTAACCGTATCAGAAAGTTTTGGCTGTTTAGGAACTATTATACTTTCACAAGTGAGTTACTGGTGGCAATGGGACACGTAAGAAAGGAAATGCAAAACAAAAGTCTGTCCGGAAAGCGAAACCTAATATTACACAACATTTGTTGATCAGCA
>NW_005192682.1:0-1428 GCF_000239375.1 Pundamilia nyererei | reverse complement strand
CGCATGTGATGGAGGAGTCGTTCTGCTGAATATAAAATAGTGGAACAGTTTAGAAGAAACACCTTTATTGCTGGTGGAAAACGGTCTAGCGAGTTTCCAAAACTATCAAAAAAATAACCGCGTCTGTCTCTCAAAATAAACAGCCAGCCAGTGTTCCCCGGGCACTGTAGAAGGGTGAGTGTTTACAATAGCCATAGCTGGGAGTCTTTGAAGCTGCGCATTGGGTACCTGATCGCAGGCTAACACGCCAAGAAAATGTGTTTTTATTGATAATCGTGCCCATCACAGATGTTGGTTCTATAGTGTTCATGACCGTCTTTGTCGTCTCAATAGTAATCCAAGAGCACCTGTCTCATGTTAGATATTTCAATGACTGAATCAAACACAGAATAACACAACACAAGCTCTTGGCCAACGCCCTCAGCGACTTTAACTGCCGTTTTGATGAGCCATCAAGAAGCCTTCACACAATAGAGACACTTTGGACACTCACCCCCCCAGAGCCATCACCTTCACCCTGCACCCCCCTTCTTCACCCTAGACCACCTTCTCCCACTACAACCCTTCATATCCATGAAGCAGATGTGAGGAAGCAGTGTAGCAACTCTTTACCCTATTCAGGATACATCTCACTGTCAATCTGATGTCGGGGATTGTGACGACAGACAAAAGTACATACTTGTGGAAGAGCGCGTGTCATAGATGCCTAAAAGGAGCAGATAGAAATTTGTCAGGTGAGATGCCAAAACCTTTTTAAAAATCTACAGCAGCATAACAAAGATGTGAAACTTAAAGGTTTGTTATGCATCAGTTTGCTTATATGCAACTTCATTTGTTCAAGATTTGTAAATTCCAGAGGATACATTTCAGGCCAGTCTTAACCTTGTAACAAATCAAAGCCAACCAACCACACGGATTTAATATTTACGTTGTTGCACCTCCTGAGTTGGTACTGATCAGCCTGGCCATGCCCACACTGTAAACTATTCCCCTGCTAAGCTAATTTTTCAAACCAGACTGGCTGCATAGATTTTTTTGTTGTTCTTGCAGGTTTCAAAACTACATTCTCTGGGCTGTCAGCCTATTCTCTTTCTTGGCCAGAATAACCATAAGGGTCATATTGTATGAGACCTGATCACCCACATCGAGCCAGTGGAAGATGCTGCGCATGAGATCCTCATGAAGACGAGGAAACTTTATGAACACCTGCTGAGGAGATGTCCTCTGTCCATCATTTCCTTATCAGGTAGCCTATCCTAGCGGACTCAGGGTACACCCTAGATAAGTTGGCAGTTCATCATGGGTTACCAACCACCATTTTCAACACTGCAGTGACTGCTCACACCCTCACCAGAGTCCTGACACCCCTCCCCACCCATCACTTTCACTCAAGACCAGGTACAGTTGCAGATTAGGAGACTCCAATCA
>NW_005192681.1:0-1428 GCF_000239375.1 Pundamilia nyererei | reverse complement strand
ACATCTGTCCTGACCCTGTGGCAGACTGGTGACCCTGTCCCTCGTCCTTTCCTAGCACAGATTATCAATTAGTTCATTGACTTCTTTAATCTTCGTGCTATAACGAGCATAGCATATGTATGTTCATATATCTCCTCCTTAAAATGTAAAAATTAACATCTAAATAAATAATCATCTCCCTGCAAATGCAATGTTGCAAATTGTTCCATTCATGATTGTTTCACATGTCGCGTTCAATATACGTCAACCATAAATAACCTAATGCTCACCAAAATTTGATCTGCGATGGAATTTTAAATATGGAAAAGGTGCTGCAGGCCTGCAGTGTTAATAATAGTGTTCATAATTGTTATTGCTGATTAGGCGATCGTCAGCTTTTAAGCAAATAATCAAAAAGTGAATATTTGCTATGGGTGGTGCTATGTGCAAATAAAGAAGGAAATTCTATGTCTAAGTGCCTAAGGCACACACACACACACACACACACAGATGAATATAGGGGGGGACTCAGGGTTTAGTATCTTGTCCAAGGATATTTTGACTTGCAGAATGGAGGAACTAGATGTCCATCACTGATCTTCTGCAGACTGACTCACCTCCTAAGCTACAGCCACAGAACTCTTTTTTTTAATTTGGAGGAGAGCAAGGACCTGCAAACTGCCTAGAAATTAAAGATTAATTGGATTATAAAAAAGGAATGATATGCAAGAAGCCCAGGCAGTTGGAGCTCCTTAGGGCCGGGGACCATAATTCAACGTTACGTGTAGCAAGTCTGTGTGCGTCAACAATGAGCGAGCTACTCAAACACACAGTTTTGGACAATTAAATATTCTTTGGCAACGGTGGCTCTGTACACCACCACAGCAGATTTTAAATCAAACAATTAAGATGTGACTGAAGTGTAGATTTTCAGCTTTTATTAAGAATTTACAGCCAATTTTATAGAAAAGTCACGAAATTAATGGAGTTAGGTTAAGTGGTCATTCTAAATTTTCCATAAGTGTAACTGTGAGTGCGAATGGTATATCTGTCTATCTGTCCTGGCCCTGTGGCCATGCAACCTTAAATGGATACGTGGAAATGGAAGGAAGGAAGGAAGGAAGGAAGGAAGGAAGGAAGGAAGGAAGGAAGGAATGGTCAATGGTAACTTTATTGTCCCTGATGGGAAATTGATTCGCAGTATGTCAAAACAAACAACAAACATACAACCAACACATCACGTACACTCATTAAAAAAATACTATAATATAATATAAGCCTGATAAAACAACCTAGATATTTCATCGAAAAAAGTGCAATGTGCAACAACACTTACAATTTAGTGTTGTTAATTAAGATAATAGCACTAGGTACAAACGACAATTTGTGTCACTTTGTCTTCACTGCAGTCATTTTATAACGACGACCTGATGGAAGCAGTTGAAAATC
>NW_005192680.1:0-1428 GCF_000239375.1 Pundamilia nyererei | reverse complement strand
GTCTCTTTCTAGCTGAGCACTACATATAACAGGTATGCACAGCTCATAGGCTATAAAGCTACAACCAGTTAACCCAGTCTAGAAAACCCAAAGTGTAAAATAACCAGTGAGCTCTAAGAACTGGAAGTAATTTACTGTAGTTACTGTAATTCTTTTTTACAGTCAGTTAAAACTTCCTTTTAAGATCCCTCTTTTCCAAATGATTCCACATCATGACGTCACCACCCCAAGTTTTAACTGGTCCAATCCTAAAACGTCGGAAACAGACTCAGCTTTTTAATGCAGACGCAAATGCGTGAAATGGAGGCTGCTCTGAGTCATGCCATCAACGGATAGTGGCTGCAAATTTGCAAAAAACATAATACGCAGTGTGGTCCGTTCCTGTGAAGATGGACACTTGGATGTGAAACTTGTGGAAGCAGTTACATGGATGAATTCACAGACAGTGCTGGGACTAGTGGTGAAAGAAGCATGAAATATGAGAGTTCAGTCTAAGGGGTCAAATTGTCTGACATCATTTTTAAAAATATCAGATTTATTGTAAAAACTTATTTTAGCATGTATGTACTGGTAAGTATTTGTAGATAAATATATATTGTAATTTAATATAAAGTACCATTGAAATTCCATTTAATTCTAGGCAAATGACAGGCCTTGTTGTGAGCTGAATTATGAAGTACTATTTAAAAACAAGATAAAAAGCAAAACTGTAGAAACAACTGATAAAGCTTGCACAAGTATTAAAAGAAATAGTTTATTTATAAAGGATGGACACAGCAATGAAGTCCACTTGTGAAATCTCAAGTTGAGCCTTTTCATCATTACTATCTTGTTTTAGAAACCAGACATGATGAGAGACTGGCTGACTGAGAAACCAAGAAACACTGCATGCTAGACACTGGATGGTAGTGCTTATCATTCAAGTTATACCCACCCGAAGTCTCAGTTTATCCTCAGTTAAAACTTGCATATCAAACTATTAACCTCAAAAGTGTTTAATGAGGTCAGAAATCAAGTTCCTATAGACTTAAAGAACCAGAAATCTTTTACAGTTTATGATTTTTATAGTTTATGGTCTCATCACTTCAGCTGCACTGGGATATCAACATGCCCACAACCTGCTTGCATCATGTCTCAGAAAATATTGGATATTGGCTAATGCTAACACGGTGCCAGCAAGCTGAAGAGGCACTTGGAAAATAAACATATCTGCAATGTTTTAACAAATAGTTGGGCTGCCTAGACCGTAACCACAGGCAACTACTGCTTTTTGGACATTTAGAGAATTGTGGAGCTTATTGCAAAATAGAAGAAACCTTGTGCACTTGTGAAAACATACTTAGATGCCCCCTCCCGGAGGCTTCTGTAGAGGCTATCTTAGACACATACGAACACAAGTTGTAGTTTTGGCTTGCCATTTGGTGCAAC
>NW_005192679.1:0-1429 GCF_000239375.1 Pundamilia nyererei | reverse complement strand
TGTGTTTGAACAGGGCTCTGTTTGATGTTTGCCATGCAGTCAGAGCCGGTGTCCTGTAAGACCAGGTGAGGGAAAAACTTCATTTAAATGATAATGTAATGCAAATATACAGATGGAAGGTAATCCAAAGAAGAGACAAAGAATGAAGGAAGTTTGCATAATAAGCTGAAATGCCTGCATGGATGTTTGACTGGATCTTCACGCTTGCACTATATCTCAAGTTGTTTTCGTGTGACAACCATATCATTATGATCATTATTGTTCTTTTTCCTGCATTTATTCTATTTCACTGTATGTGCCGCTCTCTGTACTCTCAACTGCCTCATGGGGATAAATAAAGTTATCTGAATCTGAAGCTAAAGTGATTAATTTAGCAAACATCTAGTCAGAAGTGATATAGACAACTCAGCTGACTAATTCATAAATCCATAATAATTTGGGATGACATCTGGTAAAATCAAGATGCAAATCAAGAGTTCTAATGCAGGACTGTCACAGTACCAGATTTTTATCATACATAAAATGATAATATTGCTATATCCATTGAGAATTTGATGTAAAAAGTACAAATCACACTTAACTTTTTATAATTTATTAACTCCCTGTTGCCTTTTGTAAGGCAAATAGTTGCTAAATTGATGATAACATAGAGAAACTAAACTGCAGTGACTCAGTTGGGGCAACTATAGACACACTTGAGAGTCAAGCTGCAGGGCAAACAGAACCTGTGTATTCAATTAAGTCCTTTCATTAGTGGGATTGTTAGAAATCAGTCTTTATTAAGTATTATCACAGCACTGCTCTCATAGGTTACATCATTATGCATCAGAAGTTTGTCTAAGGAAGGCCAAAACTAGGCGTTTTTCTTTGTGCTCTCTGTGTCCCCTCATACTGTGTTTTAACACAGCTACAGTGTTTTCTACATTTATGGTGGGATTGATGCTCTCCATATTTCTTGTTGTTTTCTGTTGTCAGACAACTTATGAAATAGTGACTTAATAGGAGCAACTAAACTTAACTTGATGACGTGGAGACATTGAAGCTGCTGTTTTGATAAAATATTCATAGTATGATTAACATCCTCTGACACAGTTGCTGTAGATGATGATAATCGTGTTTCCAATTTTTACACAAAATTTTTCGTGCAGAAAGCTGAAACTAAGAGAGATAAATGCATGAATATAATCCTCTAAGCGTGTATGGCTGGAATGTAAAGTTTCAGTTCAACTTTTAATCTTGTGGTTCTAACCTTTTAAGGAATTCTTTAGTAGTAGTCGCAGGTCTCAGGATGTGAACCTGTCTGTCAGCTGGTTTGCTCATTCAGAGATTCCTCCTCAGAATAAATCAAATCCACAAGCTGTGTCTGTGTCTAACTCAATTATGAACCCACCTATGCGTGGCTGGCACATGCATATTAAAAGGATGAAAC
>NW_005192678.1:0-1430 GCF_000239375.1 Pundamilia nyererei | reverse complement strand
ATTCATGGATTTTTTTTTTCACATTCTGTCTCTCACAGTTGAAGTGTACCTCTGGTGCAAATTACTGACCTTTGTCATCATTTTAAGTGGGGGAACTTGCACAATCGGTGGCTGACTAAATACTTTTTTGCCCCACTGTATAATTATGATTTGAAAAACAATGATACATGCCTGTAATTAAAACGCTGATTTTGCTGATTATAATATTACAAATAAAGTTTTGAATGACTGCGCTGAATGTTTGATGTTCAGCTGGGTTTTGATATAGAAGAGACAAATCGTGCATGATCTAGACCGGCACTTCAGTCGGCAGAGTAAGATTGAGTGATAAATACAGCTGTGATTTGTTTCAGTTTTGTGGTGTGAAGCAGGATTTATAAGATTTTTAAGTGACTCTTGGTTCAGCTCAATAATATAAGCAGTTACATTTGATTTACTTTTAGTTTTATCATAATATAGGGTGTGTTCAAGCACGAATTTCAGCACTGGTGGTGGTGTAGTAATTTCATTTTACTTAGATAAAAGGCATGCCTATTTCAGGGTCGTGCTGAATTGAAATTTCACCTATAGAGGATCTTCTTTACATGAATTGCATTGGTCACAGTGAGTACGAATAGATGAGTAAATACAACGAATTTTCTTGAGGGTGTGTTTCTAGGGATAATTATGACTGCTTTTATACATTCATATTGAGGACGGAGGATTGTGGCTGAGAGTGTGGAGAGAGGACATGAAGACGGCTTTGCAGCTGCTGGGTGGAGTAGCTGTGTGTGTCATATGAAGCAGTGTGTGTGACAGGAACTTTGCATGCCCATAAAAGGCAACTGCCTGACTGTGTGAAGTATGCACCAAGAGAGAGAGATAGTAAAATCTAGGCAGATGAAGCGAATGGATGTTTTCAGAAAAGAAATACTAAGTGAATGTTTTAGTGTGTTAATACAGGTGGATTTCTCTCAACCTGGAAACCTGAGTACAGCGGCAAAAGCATAAACAGAATTGGGACGACAGACAGGCCAAGCTTTGGCTCAAAATTACAGCTTGACCTCACTTTGTCCCCACCCGTAAAAGAAGCTTAAAGGACATCTTCTCCTCCAGTTATCGGTTACCATCACTGGAAATTTTCAGGCAAGTTTTTGGTTGAATTGTTATTGGCACCATGTGTCCCTGAATCTCACAAGCAAGCTCTGACTCCTGGCTGAAGACATGGAGTGCTGTTATTTAAGGTGGGAAATCAAAATTTGGGAAACAAAATGTTTTGTTTTGTTTTTTCTCTTTATGTTTGATTACAGGCTGCTTTGTCGGCCCGGAAAGTCGAGGCTGACCTGGACTCCTGCTCTCCCCCTCTACCATCTTTGCTCTCTCCTCTACCATCTTTGATGTGACCCTGACCAAATGCTACAGCAGCTGGACCCACAACAACAACCTGAAAA
>NW_005192677.1:0-1430 GCF_000239375.1 Pundamilia nyererei | reverse complement strand
TTTTTGGGTTCATTGAGAACATGGTTGTTGTTCAATAATAAAATTATTCCTCACAAATACAACTTGCCTAATAATTCTGCACTCCCTGTATATTCTTTTAAATGTACAGACAGCCTCCTCCAGCTTTCCACACAGAAACAGTGTATCGTCAGTGTGAAGTGATAATCCCGTGAAAATCTGTTGATTATTGACTTTGGAACCAGGGAGTACAAAATGTGCTAGTGTGTGAAACTTGTTTTATAAACACGTCTGTGCTGGTCTTTAGGCTTGACTTTGTTAAAGCTTAATCTTAAGTTTTACTCGCGCACACCAGCGGCGCCCCTGATCCTAATCAGGTGAAACTTCCTCATGGACTCCGCCATTACACGAATTTAAAATGAAACTAAACTTTGATCGTGACTCTTCTTATAGCGAGCTAACATACATTTTTTTAATTGTAAGTTCCTCTCCCGTCATTACCTGCTCACGTACATTTACTCTGCACTGATACACTGACTCAAACAACTAGAAACAGAAACAGTGGATAAATTCGCTCTAACGCGAAATCTGAGTAAATTCATTTCATAAACCCGCAAAATTACTTCCTTTGAGCATTTCTATGCCCCTCATCTCGATGATCTGACAGATTTATTCCCACAGGTACAAACGGCTTACCTGCACAGTCCAGACGTCCCAGAAAACTGGAGAAGAGAAACACAAATAACGCTGATTTTAACATCTGTCACTTTCTTTTCTACTAAGAGTCACTTGTTTGCAGTTTCTTGGTCAAACATCAGAGCTTGTTTTAAAGTAGCAGGTTTATCTAAGAAAGTTTTGTCACGTAGTTTCGCTTTTCGTAAAGGACGAATTACGACTGATATGTAAAAGAAGAAGTCACGTGATTTACATGCACCAGCGTATGGAAAACCCCCAAGACCCGGAAACACATCTCCATCAAAATAAAAGCATGTTTCCACGAATTTATTAATTTTACAATAAAAATATGTACTATCAAAATTATCCACTCATTAACTTATTCTTTTCTAGACCACAATTAAGTTAGTAATTTGATAATTTAATTACGGTGGCTGGGAAGTGCAAATCGCAACAAATTAAAAAACCACAACAAATTAAAAAAACCCACAACAAATTACAAAAACCCACAACAAATTAAAAATCCTTGACGGAAAAGGATTGTCTGAAATACCGGAAGTGACGCAACGAGGGCTTTTGGAGCGTGATGTCACGAGAGGGGGCGCGCCTTTTGAGAAGGGTCTGGCTGCAGCCTTTTTTTTTTTTTTATATATTAAACTTTATTAAGAAACAGTATACAGAACATGTATACAATCAGAACAAAATTAACATATGCCAGGGGGTGTAATACAAAGAATTACAAACATTCAAATAATTTGTAATTACTACAAATAGTAATAGTTTTCATAGCCTTTTTG
>NW_005192676.1:0-1430 GCF_000239375.1 Pundamilia nyererei | reverse complement strand
CACATGTTGTAAAATTTAAATAAAATTAGTTAAAAACAATTTTGTTTTTGTAATGTGTTTATTTTACCGTCCCAACACTTGATTTATCTTAAAAAGAAAAAAGAAAAAGAAAAAGAAAAAATGAAACTACTTTTCCTTTTTTCTTCTTTCTTCCTCCCTGAGTCTCAGGAGGACATTGTGTCTCTCTCCACTACAAGACTTTTGCTATATCTAAAAAACAGTCATATTCAAAGTAATCCTAAATTGGACTCTGGCACTTTCTCCCGACTTTTCCTGACATGATTCTGCGCGTGGATGGAGCAGCGACACAGACGACTCGACTAACGTACAGCCTTGACTTCTATTGCAGGGCACGCACACATCAATGAAACTAAACACACTTTGCTATAAATCCAGTTAACTTTAGTTAGTTTTGTGAACCTTCATTACAGTTTTAGTCAGTTTTCCTTCTTTGTTTTGATTTTATTTCCATTAACACAAATGTTTTTCCACTTCTACTCTTCGTTATTTCATTTGTTGTCTTTAATAATAATAATCTTGCTCTGCACACTGGAATAAACATAATCAACATGATCAACATTTCACTGCGTATCAATTCACCATCTTATCGATTCAAGTGCTCCATCCTTATGTGGTTTGTGACATTATGCTTATCTAAACCTCCACTCTGTCTCTAAATGTTTGAAGAATTTTTCAAGTTCAGTGTCAAATTTTGAGAATTTTGACCATAAGTGAAAGTTATGGCGTTCTCACCCCCTTTGGGGCTTACCTTTCCCAGTTTTGATGATATTCCTCCCCATTCTGTATTCCTTGCAAGTACCCCTTTTTCGGTGACGAGAAACTGTTGGTGTGGTCAAGCGGGTGCTGTAAAAACAAAAGCTCAGGACAGAACAGTTATCAGTCATGTACTTCATTCAAAATTAGCATATATTGAACTTCATATCGATCCTCTGAGTGTAATGGTACATTTTAATTTAAACTTCTCAAAACTAAACACAATATCTTACTTTATCTTGCTCTTGTTCTTGTGCAGCACCACCCCTCAGCACGTGCCCCTGTCGGTTCTATCTTACTTTTAAATTGCTGACTATTTCAAGAAAGCACCTAAAAGACAGGGACCAGTGTTTATCATTACATATCTCTATTTTGCGTGTGACCAGTCTATCATTCCCCTGTTATTCATAGACCTCGGTAGAGGTTTTTTTTGTTTTTTGTTTTTTTTTACCTCTATAAAAGTTAATTGACTCTTTACAGTGACCCACTATGGTTAATAATAACATGGTCAGTCATGAGTGGAATCAAAGCTTTTCTTCACTTTAGCATTTAACATTCCCAACCATATAATATGATACATTAATCGAAACACAGCTATTAAAACACAATTATCTTAATGCAAACATCAGTAACTCAAAATTAGCAACCAAAGGGTT
>NW_005192675.1:0-1430 GCF_000239375.1 Pundamilia nyererei | reverse complement strand
GGTGGGAGATCAAGTGGTGCCCATGGGGTAAAGCAATCCTCTCTACTCTGACCTCTCAGCAAGCGCAGGATTCATTATGTCCTGCTGTTGTGGAGTGAAAACAATGGTCTATCTGTGGTCGGCACTTCCTCTCATCCATCTTCTAGTCAGGGTGGGTGATTGATTAAGCAGAGAGCCGACGTCACACAACCCACAACTGTATTGTTCATGTACATACCAAACGAGATAGTCATAACCTCGTCATAGCAACATGCTATTATAATCTTTGAGTTTCTGTAAATGTCCTGTAATCTTAGTTGTAGCGTCCTCAGTAAGTAAACCCATCACGCTCAGCCTGCAAGAGATACTGAGAGAAAGCAAGTTTTCATGAAATGGGTAAAATTACTGTCTGATATCTGTCAGCAGGATAATATGCAAGTAATACAGTTTTAATCTGCTGACAATTTAGAGTCAGTGTTGGAGTTGGGATACCTGTGTATATGGGATTTTCACCTCTTTGGAGTGTCCACGTTCCATAACATGTAGAAGTACATGTATGTAAGTGCACACTTGATTAAACGGGGAGCATCTTCTCATTTCTGAAACTACATTTGTTTAACATTTGGCTAAAATGCAGCCTAACCTCGAGTGTTCCTCCAGCAGCCTGGTAGATCTTTATGGCGTTATTTCCGTGCCTCTATTCTGAGCGCACGGAAAAAACATTTTGCAAGTACAAATGTTGCATTTTGAGGAGAAAATTATTTAGAGTGAAGAAAAGTTTAATTTGAGCGAACAAAATTCATTGCTGCGTGCAGGAAATGTTCAGTGTTTGCTGTTATCCACACAGTAACAGCCCCTCTCGCTCAGTTGTTGGCATTTGCCCTCAATAGAATAGAATAAGATGAACAGAACAACATACAAATGGTAAATGGCCTGTATTTATATAGTGCTTTACTAGTCCCTAAGGACCCCAAAGCGCTTTACATATCCAGTCATCCACACATTCACACACAGGTGATGAAGCTACATTTAGCCACAGCCACCCTGGGGCGCACTGACAGAGGCGAGGCTGCCGGACACTGGCGCCACCGGGCCCTCTGACTACCACCATACAATACAAGTACTAATAAGTAAGTAATTAATAAGTACTAATAAAATACTTTATTACATAGGAAAAAGTGCACTTGGTGCTGTTGCACATGAGGAGACAATCATCCATTTTTATTTATTTATTTTTTCAAATTGCACAGAAAAACCAAACCAGTAGGACCACACATCATATTTATCAGGATCTCATGATATGTTTAATGGGCCGATGTGGTTGTGTTTGCAATGATGCTAAAGAGCAACACATACTTAAATTCTAGTTCATTACTGCCGTCCCTGACCTAAAGTAACAGTTGTTACCACTGGAAATAATCTTCCTGTTTCGCTGCCTTTGAATGTAAAGT
>NW_005192674.1:0-1430 GCF_000239375.1 Pundamilia nyererei | reverse complement strand
TCACCGCAGAGGATCATCTGCCTGCACTTTACCCGACATCGTCTCCAGTCGCACCAACACTCAGCATCTCCTTCACTACATCCAGAAATCTACTCGGTGGTCTCCTTCTTCAGCATACTTTGTTTAATATAATATAATGTAAATGATATTTTTTTTGTTGTTTTCTTGTTTGATTGATTTTGTGTAACATAAATATATAAGAAATGTATATAAAAATTCTACTTTGTTACGTGTTTTAATTTTCTGGTTAACTGACCAAAGTTACTAGGTAAACATGGTTTAAGTGGGTATTAACACCTCTGTATGGGGGATGGATGTTTTCCCGACTGTTTTATATTTATTTATATGACCAAAACTAGAACTACAGTGTGACAGTGGAACACCAAAGCTGACCTAACATCTGGAATCTAACACAGAAATCTGAGGTGTGTAACATACTGTACTGTTCTCAGTATTTTTCCACTGGTGATGCACAGGGAGTGACTCTGCAGCCAGTTTGAACCAACAACACTGTGCACACACACTGTGTTGTTGGTTCACACTGCTTTGTATATTAGGCTGCTCTGAATGCAAATGTTTGTTAACAAGTCTGTTCCCAGTGGTGTCTCATGTTTCACAGTCAGTTTGCCTGAAGTTTCTGTCAGAGCTGGCTGATTTCTCTAAATGCTAGATCTTTAAGGGCCTCCTTTATTGCCTCCTTTATCAGAGGATACAGTTGAGGATCCTTTGGAAAAGAAAAGGAGATTTGCCATCCCGCAGTTTACAACGAGTCACTATCAGTCAGGCCTGCTGTTTTCTACAGTCTGGTAAACTTAAAGGTGAACTCTGAATGTTACTCGGTGAAAAAGATGATTAAAATGATCAAACTGAAGGTTGGAGTCTAACCTAGTTTAACTCAGGGGAATTTCAATTTTTCTCTCTCTAATGAAACTCATGCAAACCGTTTGATGACATAGATTTAAATAAAAAAGGGCTTTGGTGCCCTCTGGAGGTCCGTGTCTGATTTAACAACTAAGTGAGACTGGTACACACAGGGCAGTCATTACTTTATATTTGCATATGCTGAACATGCTAACTTACAGTTAACACGTATGGATGATGGCAGAAATTCAGTCATCTAGTCTGTAGAAATGCCGAGTATATATATATTTAACAAAGAATTAATTTACTTTTGAAATTATTTTTGATTCCTGTTGATCTGCTCTTTAGTACCATATTAAAACAACTTCTTCAAAGTAAGAAACCCAAAGTACAGTAAAAGGCATAGAAGGAAATCCCCTTGTAGCGGTGCCTGTCCAGGGTTAGTGAAAGAGAAACTGAAACAAAGGAATAAAAACACAGGGTGAAATCCAGAGCCAGCAGATCTCTTGAGGTGCTTCAGTAAGAGATAAATCGTCTGCGATCTTTCTCGTCACTTAACAGGTTGGTGT
>NW_005192673.1:0-1430 GCF_000239375.1 Pundamilia nyererei | reverse complement strand
AACCTATCTGAAGAAGATAAAACTGACTTAGCTTTGCAACAGAGTAAGTTAAATGATATCTATAAACTGAAAGCAGAGGGAGCCTTTGTGAGATCAAGGAGAAGAGGGTTAGAAGAAGGTGAACAACACTGATCCTACTTTTTTAAATTAGAGAAATCTCATTCTAAACTTAGTTCTGTTCGGAGACTTAATATTGACGGTATTATAACTGATGACCCCCGAAAAGTCTCCACCTATTGCTCCAATTTTTATAAAGATTTATACAAGTCAGAGTTTGATGGGAGTGCTGGTCTGAACTTTATGGAACAAATCCCTGATGTGCGAACAGTAACAGAAGATCAGTTGAGTTTCTGTGATAGGCCGATATCTATTGGTGAAGTGCTGCCCGCTATTCAACGTCTTAAACTTAATAAATCCCCAGGAACCGATGGCTTAACCTCTGAATTTTACATTACTTTTGCAGATCAACTGGCTCCATTTCTTCTTAATGTATACATTGAAAGTCTTATAAATCAGTCTCTTCCCCCCACTTTATCACAAGGTCTGTTAACCCTAATCCCAAAGCCAAAGAAAGATCCCACTTATATTGACAATTGGAGGCCAATTTGCCTCCTTAATAATGATTATAAGATCCTAGCTCAGATCTTTGCCAAAAGACTGAAAGCTGTTTTGAATGATATTATTGATGAAACTTTCTTTATGGCTAACAGACACATATCCAACAACATTAGACTTGTTTTTGACCTAATTGATTATGCAGATTTGTGAAGGGATGATAGCTTTATCTTATTCGTAGATTTCTGCAAAGCGTTTGATACCAGTGGTGGTCCTAGCCTGTTTGGCGCCCTGGGCAAACACTCCCTCTGATTCTCATTGTTTCAGGATGACCTGCCATTATCCAATGACACATCTGCTTACCTGTATCTTTTGCTCGTTTCTCCTCCTCTTCTTTTCTCTTTTTTCTAAACTGAGCACCTGATGGCTTTGAACTTTTCTTGTCCATGTTCCATTGGTTTTAATTTTGCACTCCAGTATGAACACCCATCCCCCAACCCGAGGATCACCACAACATAACCTAACAGACCTAGACCTTAGTTCACAGATTTGCTTTGTCTAGGGTTTATTTCTGGGGTTTTGTACAACCCAGGGTTCAAATCATGAATCCATAATGGGCTTGGATTTACAACATTATGAATGAAATGTGCTCTATTTGGAAGAACCGAGAGCTCTCGCGCTCACTTTTCACGTATAGAATTTTGAAAAAACATCGGTGCAAATTATAAGTCTGCATCATAATGTCTGGTGTTTTCATGTTTGTTGGTTTGTTTTTATTTTGTTTTATTTTGCGAGTTGGTTATTAGATGCTGCTCCAGCCAGCCAGAGAATCCCCCGCCGCCCCGCCTTCTCCTCCCTGTGCAGCAAGCAGCAGG
>NW_005192672.1:0-1431 GCF_000239375.1 Pundamilia nyererei | reverse complement strand
TGTGTGTGTGTGTGTGTGTGTATATATTTATATATATATAACAATTCTGTAACTGTAACTTCGGTCGTTGCTGTGCTTTTTTTGGAAATCGAATTTCCCAGAGGAACCCACCCGAGGGATTAATAAAGTTCTATCTTATCTTATCTTATCTTATCTTTCAGAACTACGTATACAAGATAGGAATTATTTTTAAATAGCTTAGAGTTTGTCAAGGTTACTACAGTGAACTAAAACCTAAAGTATATGAACAGATATAGAAACCATTTGAATTTTTTTCTGTTTAAAGTAAAATCTATGTGAACTGTCTTATGTTTCAATTAATAGTTAACTTTATATTTGGAGAAATTGGTTGTGGTTAAAAAAAATGCAGGATTTTGGCACGGTTTCCTGACAGCAAGAAGGCAATGTGAACATGTGTTGGGGCCTTTCTGTGCGGTTCATATGCATAGTTCATATCCACAGTTCATATTCACAGTCCAATGAAACATTTATTAATTTGTGTGCTTTTCTGTCTGGCTCTTTGGCCTGTGGAAGACTGATGACCTGTTGACACCTGGGACAGTGGCCAGCCCTGTGACCCTAAGCTCAAAGTAGGATAGTGGGATCTTAAGCATGTTAACAGGGCAAGCATGTAGTTAAAACAAATCCCAACTTTTAACTTAATCCTATAAAAGGTAGATGGTGGACATTAAGTTGTCAACAGTGACGTTAGAGTTGGTTTTTAAATGTTAGGCAGTAAAACAGAACCAACTTTCATCTCCACTATAAATAGCAGCGACATGCAAACAGAAACAAAGTGGAAAAAAACAAAAACTATGACTATTGCAAAAACAAAAACACTCAGCGAGAGGCAAGCAAATGATTAAGAACACACAGAGTGCAGCTGAATGCTGCAACTGTGGTATTTATGAGACCACCTGTTGTTTTCATGTCACACAGTGATTATGGGTGTAGATGACACTTTCCAAGAAAAGAGAGCCTGGTGATGTAAACTATGAGCTTTCTTCTTTAATTATAGCTTATTGAAGCACTAAAATAACCTCGAATAAATCAAGTGTGATGCTCCTCAAGGTCACTGATTATTACAGATGTCACATTAGACTTAACTGTTTATAATTATTAACATTTTGACTACCAGTGGAGGGAGAAGGAGGGAAGGTTGCAGTGAAAAAGCTGAAAAACAACCATGGTCCATTAACAATGGTACAAATAAAGAAAGAGAGAAACCTAACATTTAGTAACACTGGAGGGAGAGTTCACACACAGCAGATGTAGGCGTATTTATTTATGGCACACAAGAGCCCATTGTCTTTTAGTGCTAATGTAACTGCAAAATTCATAGTTTCAGGCTGTAGAAGACGGTGTAGAGAGCTGAAGGTTAAAAGATTTGGTCATATCAAATACAGTGGGGCAAAAAAGTATTTAGTCAGC
>NW_005192671.1:0-1431 GCF_000239375.1 Pundamilia nyererei | reverse complement strand
CGTCTCAACTCAGTATTCTGTGGTTGAAATTCCCAGGGTGACGCTGTCAGGTTTTCATCGAATTGTAAAAGTTTTGAGCTCCTAATTGTCGCACCGCCATTTGAATGTGTGAGTGTGACATCATTGGTTCTTTGCTCTTTTCCTTATTACTCTCCACCACCTCGTGCTGCCACATTAACATTCTTACTGTGCATTACAGGAAGTCTGGACCTGGGTGGGCTGCTGTTAGCTTTACAGCAGCATCCTCATTGCTCTCTGGGTCACACTATAGAAGGAGTTTGTCTTTTTGTGTAACTTTGAGTCACATCTTAAGACAAAAATGTGTCAATCACTGGATGTCACCATGGTTTTATTAAATCACGTCCATTTTTCTTGACAGCAAACATAATGATGGCATTTGGAGAGAAATTGTATTAGAAGTAAAACACTCAAGGGAGAAAAAGGTCTGCTTCAATCTTTTTGGGGGGAGTGGGGGTGTTTCTGCAGTGGGCTGAACTACAGAGGGCGTATTTGAGTGTTTTCATGTTTTGGAAATATTAATAACTTTTCTTTTCTTTTTTTTCTTTTCTTCTTTTCTTTTTTTTTTTTAGAAGTCTTAGGTGGAGGTGGCTGGGTGTCTTTGATTATGGGACCTTCTTCCACATTCCATTTTTATTACTTTTATCATTAGTAGTGGTATTATTAACCAAATGGTTCAGGTTCAGAAACCCAAGTGAAATGAAATGCTGAGCACAGTTTCTCATGGCTCAGAAGAATTTCTATTCAAGAAAAACATGTTGAAATTTGTAGCAGCAAATATAGAGAGATCCATCCTGAAATGCTACTGGTAGGTTTTTGTGCAGTTTTTTCTTTTATTGTTATTAATTAAATTTTCTTTAATTATAATTTGCACAGGACATAAACGTCCAGCATTTTTCACCAGCAGTAAAACACCTTTGAGGAGTTTCCTCCACCAAAGCTTTTGTTTTATGTCAAATACAGCTTTTCTCCAATGCAATCATATTTGCTGTGTCAAAAAAAACAAAAGGGGAATAGATTTAATAATACTAGTGACTCAGTGGTTAGTAAGTGCATCAAAGCAAGAAGGTCCTGCAGAGAGATAAAGAGTGATGACATTTAACTTTAAAATTGTTTCAGTAAATGACACAGAAAGCAGCGGCCTCGATCATCTACATCAACAAGATGAAACATGTGCTGCTGTAACGTTTTCATTCCTGATGAACACAAAACTCTTTTCCAGTCTCACTGACCCTCACACAGTCATACAGCATGTTTACTACTAACCTGCTGACTGTGCAGAGCTTTTCCTCTCAATCTGTTACTGTCAGTCTGTGTTGTGTTTGTAAACTCTTTATATTGTTATAGTTTTACAGTTTTATGTTCTTTGTCTCGCTGCTGTCAACTTTAATGTTCTTGTCTGTGATTGGTCAG
>NW_005192670.1:0-1431 GCF_000239375.1 Pundamilia nyererei | reverse complement strand
AGAAAACTGCACCCACCCCACCATCCACTCATCTTCCAGACTACATAAGACAATAAACACCCAGGCTGAGATCTTCCTCCACCTCTCCTGTATCTCCCCCTCCTGCAGAGAGAGCTCCCGAGGAGAGGAAAGCTCCTGCAAGATGTGACAATGGCTATTTGCTTTCTTGAGTAAATGCTCAAAGCGTGCTGTTTTGTGTGTTTTGTTTTTCAGTCCTGTAAATGGAGAGGAGCAAAAAGAGGTGTACTCGTACGCGGACCAGCTGCCAGTGTCTGAGATCATCCATCAGGTAAGACACCGATACTAAACCGCACGAGGAAGCCCATGTCGCTACAAATGAGGTGTTTGTCAAATACCTTTCATGTAAGTTTTCATGCTGGTCAACTTTTATGTGTCTTTTATGTGTTTGCGTATGCAGAGCTTCTTCTTCTTCTTCTTTTCTTCTCTGGCTCTTGTGTTTTGCTTCTTTTGTTGTTGTTGTTATTTTCAAGTGTGTCCATGCTCCTCCTTAATTTGGACACAGAACAGAAAGTTATGTGCAACATCCACCAACAGATGTCTTTGTGCCGTTTCCATGGTGACATCTCTAAGTGTGAAATGCAACTGCCTCCCGGTCTCGGTGCGGAGGGGCCACCATGAAATCCAGTAGAAAGGATAGGCAGGATTGTGGAAAAGAATTGTGCATTCACCTCATTCCCAAATGAATTGTGACTTTCACTCGGGTCGACCTTCACAAATGAACACCTCTTCCTCCTCAATCCAGCTTTAGAATGCGCGCTGTGCATTCAGAATAGCCCGACTCTAGTCTTGTATTACTCTCGTAAGATTTTTCCATTATGAGACTATTAAAAATACAATTTCCGTATTTCCACTTCAACTTATGCCTCACAAAAGTAAAGAATCCACATTAATCTTTGCCTCGAGCAAGAGTAGACATTATTGGTGATTACATTTGGGGTTCAGCCTTGCGAGCTGCCCGCCTTTTTAAAATACAGAGGGTGGACACGTTAATATCGACGTGTACACAGTGCATTTGCAGGGCAAGACCAGATTTGATTGAACTTTGGAAACCTAAAAAGTCACTTTGTATGCACTCTGAGTGTGGAGTGTGCTGCTTAGTTTTTCTTTGCGTGGTTTAATTAGTTCCTGCACATGTAAATGCGATGTATGATGATCAGATGAAATGTGGTGAACGGAGCATCTTGTTAGTTTTGCTTTTACTGACATGTTTTTTTAGCTTTGCATAGCGCTCATCTAACATAGCATTATTCAGGTGCAATACTGCATATTGTCTGAACATTGCATGCCGTCAAAGTCATTTTACATTGTGGGCCACATACAGCACACTTTGATCTTCAGTGGGCCGACACAGTGAAACTTTCCTGTCTGTCAGTCTTAATTTGAACTTAATCTGTGAGATAGCTCAATATA
>NW_005192669.1:0-1431 GCF_000239375.1 Pundamilia nyererei | reverse complement strand
GGTCGCCCACAGTGGACATAGATGCTTCTTTCACTCCTCTTTCAAACCATCTGTCCTCTCTGTCCAAAATGTGAACATTGGCATCCTCGAAAGAGAATGCCAATTGACCTTGATGTTATTTAAAGTGACGAGTGTAGCAGCTTGTAAATATGGGCAGGATTCTTGAGAGTGGAGTTAGTCAGTATGACACATGCCGATGAATTTGGGGCATTTTATCTTTACATTTTCAAAAAATTCTGTCTAATACATCTAATATATATGGTTTTCTGTAAGTGTAATGCTTTTTGAAAATGTTGTAACCTCCAATTTTTCTGTCCTTCACTGAATAGAAATTCATCATGAAGTATCATATGAAGTAGCATTACTAGTAAACTTTTGTTTGCTGCATGGACAGCGGGGTAAACCTAAAACTTGATCACAGTGAGTTTCTGCTCCTCCTCTTACAGAGAATTCCCAGTATGTCTGGAGAACAGCCATGTGATTGAGCGCGACCAGATCTTTGTGGGCGTCATTGCACAAGGCCCAGATGGAGTGCCCTTAAGTTCAGCGTTTGATCGAAGGTCAGTATTCTTTTTTTAGCATATGATTACTTTCTAACAGGTCACTTTGGAAATTTGCAGTTCTTTGAAATGAAATATGTTTTGCCATATGCCTAAATACAAATTAAGGTGCATGGCAAAAGTTATAATTTGCTCATTTATTTGCTAGTTTTTCTGACTTCTGGAGTCAATTATCGTTGTGTAACGATATTTTTTTCTCATGTTTTGATTTATTATAAAGTCAAGTTAAATCCTTTTATGTGTATGTAAGACTTTAGTTAATTTTTATATAATACTAATTCAAGAAAACAGTCTTTTCAATGCACTTTGTATTGCAAGATAAGTATTAGAAAGAACACCCCACCAATCATACTGTTTTATATTCTGCACTCCAGATCGATTGAGTGCGTTAAAATATTAATCATGTTAATTGTGAGGACTGCCTTAACGCGTTTAAGCCTGTTAACGCCAGATTAACGTGTGAACGCTGACAGAACTAATATATACCTACATTGGTTCTGACTGTGAAGTTTTTACTTGATTGCTAAACTCAAACTTTAAATTTCTGTCACAGGTTTGTTCCTGAAAACATGACATCTTTAGGCAACACTGTTGGTAAGATCACAATATACAGTATTGAAATTGTTTGGTTTTGCTGTTTCTAAGGAGATTTTTTTTCTTACTGACATCAGCAACACTGTTAACTTAATGCTCTGATCTTCATGGTTATTTCATATTGCTTATTATCTTTTTCATTAAGTGATGACGTACCTGAACCCGGTTTCCGGGCCCAAACTACTCTGCATTTATTGAGGCTGTTGTGTTTTTAAAACATTTTAAGGCTTTTATCTTGTTCTATTCAATCTGAACAAGCCCATTTAAAAAAAAAAAA
>NW_005192668.1:0-1432 GCF_000239375.1 Pundamilia nyererei | reverse complement strand
TGTTAGCTAGTTTATTGTGATGGTGCTGTATTTGTTATGTTGCTCTGTTTTGTTTGTTTTCTCATCTGTTTTGTCTTATTACAGGTGATCCAGGTGTTTTGTTTGTTTCTTTTTTCTCTTCTCCCCTGTCTCACCATGTCTTCTCTCCTCTATTTTTCTTTCTCTCTTTCTTTCATTTGGTCTCCCTGTCCTATCCAGTCACCAGTCATGTCTGTCCCGTCTGTAACGACCGAAAAATCAAATCAAATAAATACATAATTATAATAAAGGTCAATCAAATGGACCCATATGGCAAGGCCATGATGATCCGCTTGGTAAAGTAAATCCACTTGGTATCTTTCTTGGCCTTCAGACACCAATTCTGACGGCTACAGATCCAAACGGGACACAAAAAAAGAAAGAAAAGAAACTGAAACTACTAAGGTGAATACTGTTAGCACATCTGGACCCACCGAGCCTTTTTGCAGCTCTTCACAAGTGCAATCACTCTGTGTCGGCCCTGCTCTGCTATGTTGTAGTCCTCGATGTCAAACTCATCCACGATCTCCTCCGCCTCGTCCATCATGTAGTCCATAGTTCTGCTGTTGAGAAGCCCTGACGGCTTCAGCCTCAGGGATGATGTTCAGCTTTAATCTGCTGAACAGGAACAGCACAAGATCAAAGGGAAGCACTTTCACCAGATGAACACACGAGACTCACGATTCATTTAAAGGATTTTCTGTGTGACGTCTTAATCTTCACAGAGTTGTCTTCGGAGTTATGGAGGACCAGAATGTTCAACACAGCCAAGCTCTTTTTGTGTTAGCTAAACGAAACCTAAACCCCAAGTGCGCTCACATGAGCGTCATGTCACAGGTCATGTGACTCTTCTTCTGTGACCCCTGTGAGATCTGCTTGCTCCAGTCAGAGAGATTATCAGACAGTAATGAAATGGTGATAAAAATCTATTAAAACTATAAAATATAACCGCAAATCCAAATCTGCACACTCTACGAGATTAATGCTCCAGGAAATTGTGCAAATTGGCGGTTATTTCTAAGGAGATGGCTGCACAACTTTAAAGTGGCTCCATTTAAGCATTACAGCTTCCTGTCCCACAGCACACTGACGCTGTGTCCACGTAGGACGGAGGTGACTTCTACAGGGACAAACACACAGCTCCATCCACGAGTGAACAGCAGCTTCAGCTTCGACCTGACACATTTTACATCCCAGTTTGATTTGCTTTAGAAACGTCTCGAGATTATTCACCAAACGGTTTGTTAGAGCACAGAGAAAGTCCTGGATTTAAACAGTAACAAGAGCCCAGTATATCCCTGAGGAATACATTACAGACAGCTGTGTTTACAGCAGAGCTCCAACACGATCAGAAACTTCTGCTTTGTAATTTATCAAGAATGTTCACATGACAAACACAGACTCATTACACTGG
>NW_005192667.1:0-1432 GCF_000239375.1 Pundamilia nyererei | reverse complement strand
TTCTGTGTATTTAGCAGGTGAAATTATGTCAGTTGACGTCAGACTGTCAGGACGCTGAAGAACCTCAGGCCAACATATGGTTAAATTAGTAAGCAAAACTTTGCTGTGATTATGATTTTTTGGGGTTGTTGTTTTAATGATGGGTTGATTCTGTCGGTTGATTTAGGGATACTGGTCACCTGCGGTTGTTGTCTCATTCTTTGTGCCAGAGGGGTTGTTTTCTTATTTTAATAGAGGGAGTTTTATTAATCATGGACATGGTTAGAACTGGGCCCTTTAAAATTGTAATAGTGCACTTAAGAGAAATCCTGTCAGGTGATTATGTTTTGTGTTTTGATGAGCTAATAATCAGCTCTCTTTTTCTCATTTTTGTTCCAAGCAGGCCTGAAAGATTGAATTAACAGCGCTGTAAATATTTTCGGGAGAATAAATTTAAGGGGAGCTTTTCCAGATTACAATGGGCCGAGGAAAAGGCTACCGGTGGGGACCTGATCAGGTTGTAAGTCCCTGTCTAAAAGGATTGCAGCGAGTCAATCCAGTCCAAGAGCATAAAGAACTCTTTTCCTAAAAAACAAAAAACCAAACAAAATAAAACAAATGAATGAGCTCATGTTGCTGAGGGTGGAGAATCTGATTATTTGCACGGGAGTCTCCACTATCAGCAATATCTGAGTGAATGTGTGTGAATGGACTGTGACTGGACTGATGCTGTGGACTAAAGGTTGGACTGACTGGACACTGAGATAAAGACTGGACCAAGGGTGGGATGAATAAATGTTGACAAACAATTCACCACGCTGGCAAGAGAAAGGGGATGCTTTGCTTTGCTTTGCTTTGCTTTGTTTTGTTTTGTTTTGCCATGAGCAGGAGGAGCGGAAGACTTAATTCTGGGGCTGCTGATTTTGGGTTGCTGATCTTTGCTTTGAGAAAATTCTGTTTTTATTGACTGGGTGTAGATTATGGTAGTACATTATATAGTGGGGAAATACCAAATGTTAAAGGGGAGAAAATGTTGGATGTTACTCATGTTACTATTAACAAAAGCAGGCCACTGTAGCAGTAAATAAAATTTGATAGAGGAAAATAATTACAACCCAAGTAATATTTATGAGTAAAAGTAGGGGATCGCTAGACTTTTCATATAAAAATGCAGTTATAGAATAACAAAGACTTGTCCAAGTGACCAAGGTTTTTTCCCTTTAAAACAGTAAATTATTAAAAGAGCTGGTACTAGAGGGAGACGTGTTGTACCTTCATCCCGAACAATACTGCTCCAGATGGCTCCAGGTAATAACGAGGGCAGTGGACCCCGGAGCGGTAGTTACGGTGGCCATGATGCCATTGATGGGCTTAGAAGCGGCCGAATGGGCCGAGGAGTGACACAACACGAAGTGCGGTGACCTTTCTTTTTGAAAGGTCAAGAGAGGGAAGG
>NW_005192666.1:0-1433 GCF_000239375.1 Pundamilia nyererei | reverse complement strand
AGACGCAAGGCACACCATGGAAACAGCAACTAAACATCTTTCTTCGTGAGTACAGATCTACACCTCATAGCACAACAGCGAGCTCACCAGCTGAAATACTGTTTCAACGCCAGCTATACACCAAGCTCCCTTTCGTTAACACCACTCCACGCAAGTATTCAGATGCTGAAGTGAGAGCAAGGGATGATAGTGCAAAGATCAAGATGAAGGTGATCGCAGATGCAACTTGTCGCGCCAGACCACACTCACTAAGTCTGGGTGACACAGTGCTGCATCGCCACCCCAAGCACAACAAATTATCCACACCATACAATGCAAAACCCTACAAAGTGACTAAGGTTAAGGGTTCTGAAATTACAGCTACAAGGGATGGACACTCGATTGTCAGGAATGCCTCATTCTTCAAGAAAATCAGACATGGTCTTGAAGATGCCCCACCTGGACGGCATGTCGACCCCGCCTTAACAGACAAGCCCAGATACCCCGTCAGATCAAACAGACGTGCACCTATGCATCTGTCTGATTACATCAGATCTAAGACTTGAATATCTGAGTGACCAGTTAAAGGTTATGCTGCGTGTAACATGTTTGTTGTTCCTGAATCTAACACTGTAACCAGTATTATAGTGTTGAATGTTGATAGTGTTTAGTCAGAGATCTGCGCAAATGCAGTGCTGTTTAAGTGATGTTTAGGTGTGGAGAAACTAAAGTAATAAGAACGTTCAGTAATTTTATCAGGTGTCGTTGTCATAGGTTCAGATTAATAATTCACCTCGCTGAATACCTAAGTTTGTTAAAAGAAAAAAAAGGAGGTGATTGTGATGTTTACAGAACTTTTATTTTGAAAGGTCGAATGTAAGGTGGAAGGAGGATATAAAAAAAAAAGGAGACAACAGAAAACGGTAGATGAACAAGTTAGTGCTGCAGACTGTGTTGCCGCTGCAAGCCTGAGAATTAAAGAATGGAACTGAGAAATACGGAAGGTGTCATCATTGATGTTTGAGGCATGCAAACATTACAGTACTCAATTACTCTACGTTACTGTGTTTAACTTACGCTTTTCAGTTGTAGCTGCTGACAATAAATAATATTGTTTGAATAATTAATGATTTTAGTACAAGATACTGGTCAGTATAGATACCTATTTCTCAAATTGTCATGGCCCTGGGTCGTGCGACCCAGTGTTTTGTGTTTAGTCTATTTTGATGTTTATTGATTGTTTAGGTTCATTTAGTTATTCCAGCTCATTTATAATTATATTACCCTTGTATATAGCCTCCCTTGCCCTTCATGTGTTTATGTCCGTGTGTCTTGTGTTGTCAAGTTCATGCTGTCGCTTCTGTCATCTTCCCCTGTACTGAGTCTCCCTGGTTCGTGCGTCTATCTGTCATGAGTCATGTCTGCATGGTTATGTTTAGTTCATGTCATGTCTA
>NW_005192665.1:0-1433 GCF_000239375.1 Pundamilia nyererei | reverse complement strand
ATTGTAAATTGTTATTTGTATAAATATTTACATAGTGTTTTGCGTACGTTTTCTTTTTAATTATATTGTATTGTATTCCTTTTATTGTATTTCATGTAGTCCTTTATACCTGCTTTTACTGTTTTTAAATGATCTATTTCTCTACTTTATATGTGGATTTCTTTTCTGTTTGGCATCTGTCATGGAAAGCAAAAGAAGAATTTCATTGTCACTGGGAAACATGTTTCCTTACTGTGAATATGACAATAAAAAACTAGGTGACAATTATCTATCTGCGATCGTCTGCAGAAGCCCAAACCACAGCCAAATATCACTGTCTATGCTTGGCTCTGATTTTAACACAATACACGGTCCTCTTTTAGGAATCATACATAAACCTAAACATCACTAGATAAAAACGTTACACTTGTTATCTGCTGTTAATTGTGAGGCAATTTATTCTCCTACAGAGAGGAGTTTTTCAACAAAAACTGAGTCATGCAGGGGAATTTTAAATTGATGAAATTTATAAAGTAGTCTAGACATCATTTTATTGGTAAGTTTCTAACGTCCCAGTTTCTGGAAGGCACCTTAAGGTTGCTTTGTGAGTGCTGCTCAGTCCTGTTGCACATTTCTATACATTATCACAGCCCCCACAGTCCTCAGTCCAGACAGCTGTACACATAACATGTGTCCAACAGTACATGTAGGCTAATTTAAACCATGGAACCCTGCTCTAAAAAACTTTAATACTTTCTGTGAAACTGGATTTAAGAAGCACCTGTTTAAAGTTTTACAGTTAACAGTTAGATTTTTCCGTTTCAGTGCAGCTAGCTCTGTCCTTTACTGCTGAAGAGCCAGAGAGTGAAACTGCGTAGTATATCCTGGGTATTTAACATAAAAGTCATTATTGCAGCTAGTGGCAGAACAAAAGTGACCCCCCCCCACCAGGGCTGGACTGGGACAAAAAAATCGGCCCGGATCAGCTACACCATCCTCCCTATTCTGGTATTCTAAACAGTACCCGAAAGTAGACTGCTTGGTCGAGTTAACCTCCCGAACTATCGACAACACATGGTGAAAACCTGAAATTAAGACAGAGAAGACTAGAGGTGAGACATGATCATTACTGATTACTGATGACAGATTTAGATATATTTTCATAAACTATTCATTTACCACATCAATAAAAAGCACGGCAGGGCAAAATAATTTTTCTAACATGGCAACCTTTAAAAAGTGAAAGGAGACAGAAAGACAGGTGACAAAGACTAAAACTTAATTGACTTTTTGATGGCATTTTACTCACAGTACAGGTACAGTATCTAGAAAATGTGGGAAAATACTGGCATCATATACAGTACTTAGCTACTTCTGAAGAAATTATGATGGGACCCTAAAAAAATTACTATGTACAATAATGGATTTCTATACATTTTACATCAGATGAAAAC
>NW_005192664.1:0-1433 GCF_000239375.1 Pundamilia nyererei | reverse complement strand
AGGGCTGAGAAAAATCACTGAAGGTGGGGGTGAAACTCTGATGTGCATAGAGCAAACGAGTTAAAACAACAGGTTTAACTCCGCCTCCTCCTGCTCAAACATCATCACATCACACGATCTGTGCTCCTCTGACACCTCCACATTCCTCCAGCAAACCCCCATCACTCTGACCTCCATCCCCCTCCATGCCACCCTGCATCACAGCCCCAGATACCACCACGCCCCCAGTTAGTCAGACCAGCCAGCACAGCCAGTCATGTGAGAAGATAGTTGAGAAGCTCAGAACGTGCAAAACAGTTGAACCTGATGACATCGGCCCCAGAGTGCTGAAGGCTGTGTGGAGTACTCCAGCACCACCTCTACAGCCTGAGCCTGCACCTTCAGAGAGTCCCACTGCCTGAGACCCAGTGGCACTGAATGACTGCAGGCCTGTAGCACTGATCTCTGGTATCATGAATGTAATGGAGAGACTGATCCTCAGACACCTCAGATGGTTAGTGAGTAAGTCACATGAACCTCTGCGGTTTGCATACCAGCCTCATTTGGGGCGGATGATGCAGTTATACATCTGCTGCATGCTGGGAGTTTATTCCTCCCTGCATTGACCCAACACCACAGTTTGTAAATTGAACTTTGACTTGTCAAGTTCCTTTAAGACGATTCAGCCTGCTGAGTGTTGGGGATGAAGGTGGAGGCTACATGTTTCTCTTTCTATGCTTCATTTTATAAATTTGCTTTGTTGTCAGTCGTATTTATGATTTTATGACAACTACATTTTCCTCCTCGATTAATAAAGTTTCTCCGTGATGTTGTTTTTTTATTAGGTTTGATGTAGTTGTGTTCTGTACTTACCTGTGGTAAACAGGAAGTTGTAGGTGCACATTACGGTAAGAAAGAAACCACTTCTATTATCAGGTGAAAAGTCAGCGGACTGTTCACCACATACGGTGTGTCATCTGTCAACAGGAGGAAGTGAGACGTACCCAGACGTGGGGGTGACAGAAGTACTGTAGCACTGTTTCTGCTTCAGCCTTGGTTGAGTCTGATATGATGCACTTTTATATATCAATGAGTTTGATTTGTTTGCTTTCAATAAATAACAAAAGGACAACTTTGATTTGCTGATGATCATTCAGAGATTTTGCATCACAAATGTCAGGCGAGGTCTTCAGAGGAGGCGGTGATCAGACTGCTGCTGCCCCTGAAACCCAGAGGATGGATGTGCTGTGAAAAGCATTTAATACATCGTGATTTGTGACGTTTGTCACACTTGGACAAATAAAATATTGGAAAAAGACGACGAGAGTCAAACCAGAGTACACTTTAAAAATAATGATTTGATTTCTTAAAGGAAAACACTCGCGCAATGCTGCCTGCTTTAATACGTAGATGTACAAATATATTTTAAAATCAGGACTCAAGTGTGGATCATT
>NW_005192663.1:0-1434 GCF_000239375.1 Pundamilia nyererei | reverse complement strand
ACGGGAAAGTAACGGTAATCTAATTACCGATTTTGCAATAGTAATCCCTTACTTTACTCGTTACTTGAAAAAAGTAATCAGATTACAGTAATGCGGCCCATCTCTGCCTGTGACCAGTGCAGTAAAGAATAAGGCTACATGTTTTTAGATTTTACTTTCTGTTACTAGCATGGAGCGATTCAGCACAAAGAATTCTCTTTTACTTCCTTAAATCTTATCTATGCTGTTCACATGATCTTGAAATACTCACTGAGCAATGGTAAGACTTTAAACAAGTTTTTCGACAGGTTAGTGCTAAGCAGCATGCACACTTAGAAACATCTGAAGTACGTGGAGTTAAAATAGTGGTAAGAACAATCTATATCCACTTTATTTATCCACTCCAAAATATGGCTGAATGAGCTAATAATGTAACTAATTACACTGTTGTTCATCTTTTCTTAGTTGTAACTCATGGATTATACGGTGATCATCTTTATGCTGATAGGTTGGTGCATCTTTTTGATTAATTCTGTTTGTACTTTTGTTTGTTCTGAACAATTACAGCTCCAGAAACCTATATACACAGGGATTTTTGTATAAACCCTAAATCTGGAGAAAAAAACTAAACAAAAAACAGTTGTGAATGTTGTTCTCCTGTAGAGTGTATTTTATTTAGGTTAAGATTTTGTCACTGAACAAAAGGTAAATGGGTAAGCATGAATACAAAAGAAAAGATGAAAGCTATAAATTCATGATAATATCTATATATTAACAATATGAATCAATAATAGCACTTTGCAAAGAGATTTTTGATTTATTTTATTTGATTGTTTGTTTGTTTGTTTTTTTGCTTAAAAGTTGCTGCCAAACAAAAATGTCACAAAGGAGAACAAAGTTCTGTGAAACGTTACAGTAATGTTAAATTGAACACTACCAAAATAAAAGACAATGCTTTGTTTCAGGAGCGCTGGTTAATGGTACATTTAGTCAAACTCATCAGTACTACTATGTGAGCACCTCACTGAACTGGACGGAGGCACAGAGCCACTGCAGAGATGTCTACACTGACCTGGCCACCATAGAAAGCACAGCTGACGTTAATGCTGTCAGAAGCATTGCAACAAACACAAGTAAGCTCTTAAAACTAGTATTATAAATGTAACATATATGACTATACATATAAAACAAACTCCCAACATCTTGAGAAATGTAAATGGATTACATAAAACTAAAAAATTATATACTTCGGCTTGTTAAAGAAGAACAACAATTCCAGTTTGTGGTTATTTCTGAATTGAAAAGTCTTGTTTTTATTTAATGAACATCTTTTTGAACAGGTAAGGCATGGATAGGTCTCCATGATGACCTGGAAAACAGTTGGAGATGGTCCCTAAATGACAGCAGCTTCTACGGTCAAGGAGAGACAACATTTAGAAACTGGGACACTAATGA
>NW_005192662.1:0-1435 GCF_000239375.1 Pundamilia nyererei | reverse complement strand
ATAAAATCTATGTTGTTTTGTTGGAAAGGGCACAGGCTGGTGAGTTTTTGAATGCCTGTCCAACAGCATCTTTAAAAAGCCAGCTTGGTTGGTGCAAAGCCAATATGTTGTCATGGTTACTCGTCAGTCCCATAATGATTTTATATTCAGGTGCATATATTGTGCTCAAATAATTGGAGGGAAAAATTGCCTGCTACGCTAACGTTGTTTAACGGGTCTACACTTCGGTCCGGCTTCAGGCGACCTCAGTGGTGTGACCCACTTTGATCCACTTTGATCGCAGTTTAAACATTTAATAGGGAGCTTTGTTCAGAGTGACTTGCGGTAAAGTGCAAAACAAGGAAAATGTCACTTTCTATGATTCCAGGCAGCAGAACCTCACAAGAGCAAAGCCGGAGCTGCTCTGGCTGCAGAAACAGGATGTGACTGAGCCCATTAGCTGCGGTCGTTTTAGAGAGCAAGTTTATATCCCATAAAACCCCAATTCTGAAACATTTGGTAAGATGTCAAATGTAAATAAACAGAATGTCGTGGTTTGCAGATCTCATGAGCCGAATTTTATTAGCAGTACATGTATGTTTATTTTACTATATTCTATCCTTCAGCAAGTCTTTTGTCCCATCTTCCTTCTCTCTACCTGCCTGGTAACAGGCTTCTTCCTGTTAAAAGGGAGTTTTTCCTTCCCACTGTCGCCAAAGTGCTTGCTTATAGGGGGTCATATGATTGTTGGGTTTTCTCTGTATGTATTATTGTAGGGTCTGCTGTACAATATAAAGCACCTTGAGGCGAATGTTGTTGTGATTTGGCGCTGTATAAATAAATTGAATTGAATTGGCTCCACCGAGCGCCGCACTGCCTGCTGGGTAATACTCGTAGGATCAGAGGCGGGACAACACTTCCTGTGTTGGGGCGTTGCTTCCACAGATCGACGCAGATCAATGGAAACACCTGAGCTCACCTCTGAAAGGCTGTGAATGCTTATGTACATGTCATAGTTTGTGTTTTAATTTCAATAAATTGTGGGTAGAACTTAGTGAATTGACTCCATTTTGGAACAACAAGCATCTGTGAATACTTTGTAGATGTGCTGTACATGCACTCGCTCTGCGTGTTTCTGAGACCAAAGCTCAGTATGAACTTCTCACAAGTAAAATCCAGTTGTGTAACTTTAGGTATAGAAATACTGAATATTAATATCAGTGTCTTCACCCTGAAGCAGGTGGAGCTTTAGTGTGAGGGCGGCTCCAGAATCCAGACAGAAACACACAAAGACCACGAGAACACCTCAGCTGTTTGCTTCTCATTTATTATCAGGATACAGCAGATAATGATTCACAGCAGCTATCAGACCTCCACCAAACAGTCAGTGAGACGTTAAATCTGAGTGTGCTGAGCTGCAGACTGAGGAACATCTGGACCAACCGAGAGCTTCTGA
>NW_005192661.1:0-1435 GCF_000239375.1 Pundamilia nyererei | reverse complement strand
GATTCCTGGCTTAGTATCGATACTTTTGTTAGATTTAGATAGATAGAGTACACTTTATTTGAATATTTTCAGTGTGGGATGCTTAGCTCAGTGGGTGCACAGGCGACCAAATGCTGTATGGCTGGAGAGGCCTGCCTTCAAGTCTGACCTGTGGACTTTTGCCACTCGTCTTCCCCTCTCTCTCTCCCCACTTTCCTGTCTCTCTAAGCTGTCCCTATCCAAAAAAGGCTAAAAAAAAATATCTTTACTGTATTTTAAGATTGTACATACCAAGCACATTTCTTTAATGATTAATCATATGAATAAATAAAGTTTTGATTTTATACATTTCAGCTGCATTTTACTCAAAAATTCAAGGTTCAAGGTTCAAGGTTCTTTATTTGTCACATGCGCTTCATGTTTGCCGAAGAATCCTTTTTTTGTGTTTTTGAGTGTACCGCCCAGTCAAAACCAGTCAAAACAAAATATTCAGCGATGTGACAGGTTTACCAACCTCCACTCAGCTTCTAGGTGCTGCTGCTCGTAGCGGTGGGTGAGCTCAGCCACAGTGAGATCAGGGTGCAGCCAGTGTATCTCTGAGGATTTGAGGTGTTTGAGAAGGAGGCCGTAGCATGGGGTGTATTTTATCTCTGGACCAACGCAGCCGCTGGACAGCACCGTGCTGATCAGATTCTGGGATTGAAATAATTACAGAGAAGCATATTGAATTTTAGCTTTCCAGTATAAGCTTGATATCAACTTTACAACGCGTGCTGTGTCATGCGAATAAATTCCTTTCTGATGTAGGTTTAGAGAACTCAAGCGAAGGCTAAATGCCAGCGCAAGGCTTGTTTATCAGTGTGTGCATCCTGTTCTCAGAAATCCAAAACAGACTTCCTTGTTGTCTTAGAAGAAGGTATGAAGAATACATCTGAGTGCAGTGATGCCAATAAAGTCAGGAAAACTTAGAGAAGAGTAGCTGAAAGCAGGGCGGCAGAACATTATTAAAGCATTTCAGTCTATCTGATAAGCACAGCAGAGTAAAGCTTTTATAGTTTTAGAGTAGAGTATGAAGTAAGAGTAAAAAAAGGTCTACCTTGACAGTCCATCCCTCCTCACAGCGGATGAGTTTGAAGTTCTTGCCCAGGTTGGGGCTGTTGCTGAGGAAACACACTTTGATGATCTTCACCTGGGAGAGGACATCCCTGTGGACACCCGCTGTTGGAGACAGGTCCGAGGAATCTGACTGGCTAGTCAGAGACATGCTCCTCCAGGAAAGGGTGCTGGTGTCTCCCGACATCACGCACTCACTCGACACACACACAGACACACAAACAGCTACTGCACTTAGACATCCATGACTGTCCAAGTTTTCAGTCTGCTGCTTCTTTCTCCCTCACACAGAAAACAGGTAGGGGCGCATTGAAGCTGGGGACATGTAAGAGATCACCGTGTT
>NW_005192660.1:0-1436 GCF_000239375.1 Pundamilia nyererei | reverse complement strand
TTTAAAAGTAGAATGGGAGGGAGAGCCTTCAGTTTTCAGGCCCCTCTTCTGTGGAACCAGCTTCCAGCTTGGATTCAGGAGTTAGAGCCCCTCTCTAGCTTTAAGATCAGGCTTAAAACTTCCCACCCCTTGGTAAACCTGGTTCTGCTGGAGGTTTCTTTCTGTTAAAAGGGAGTTTTTCCTCGCCACTGTCGCCTAAGTGCTTGCTCATAATGGGTCATGTGACTCTTAGGTTTTCTCTGTATTCTTCGCATTATTGTAGGGTCTTTACCTTATAAAGCTTCTCGAGTTAATTGTTGAAAAAGTATTAGGAGTATTAGGGCCACATTAAAAAAAATATTATGGGTCACATTGAAAATAAAGTTGCAGTTTTGAGATTCAAATCGTAATTCACTTTAGAAAAAAAGGTCAAAATCTGGAGATTACAGTTGTTTCGACACAAACTGCAATGGTTGCTCTACCCTCTGAGTTAGTGAAGTTGTGCTTCAGAATCAGTTTTAGTAACAAGGCAGGAAACGGTTTCTCTTTTAGCACATAAACACAGTGTGGCAATCAGCATCAGGGCCTTGAGAAGAAGGAAGGAAGTAGCGTACAAATATTTCTTTACTGTACTTAAGTAGAATTTGCAGTAGCGTTTTACTCGAGTACTTATTTTTCTGACGTTTTACTTTCTACTCCTTACATTTTCAAAGCAGATTCGTCAATTTAGGTTTAACACCTTTAAGGGTGAGTTATTATTTTGTCACTGCAGGCCTCAAATCAAACCGCTTTGAGGTTAAACAGTAAAAGCTTTATGCTGAGAAATGTGTGATATTATACCAAACTCCTCGCCTTCATCTGTTTGAAGTTTCTCACTCAGAACATCCTTAAAAGCAGATACAACCGATGCTGCTGCCTTGGTTTGAAGACACCTGACCCATGTATACTTAGAAAATCCATCTATACATGGCAGTAATATCTCACATTATCATTATCTGCACAATATTCACCCATATCAGCCAAATCAGCCTCAAACTGTTTGTCGAGTCCACTAATCAAAACTCTGTTTCTGGGGAAATGTCTTCTTGCTGGTTTATGAATTGTGTAAGTATCTTCCCAACAAAGACCTCTCTAGCTTAACAGGTAACACTGAGTTGTATTTTATATTTTTTATTATTTCAACAACTTTACGGGACAAATTTACATGCAGGACAGAGACATTTCTGCCTCTGTCAATCAAAAAGTGTACAATATATTTGTTTTAACTTTTAATCATAATAACACAGAAATAAACTTTTTACAACGAATCATCCATCAGTAAAAATCAATTCCAATACAACATATTCAACATTCATAAAAAAAAAATTCCAACCCTTTTTTCTGAAGCATGACAAATATTTCTAGCTGTTTTACTCCGCTATGCACATTAGTCTTTGTTCTTGTCATGTCTGTGTTTG
>NW_005192659.1:0-1436 GCF_000239375.1 Pundamilia nyererei | reverse complement strand
GTTTCAGAAGTGTTTTGTTTTTTTTAGCTGAAACAGTGTACTGGTATTTTATACCTATTCTAAAACGATAAGGCATTTTACTTTTTTAAACATTAAAACATGGTTAGTTTTGATAAACAGTCTTGGACTGCTGTGGACTTTAAACCATAACAAGAACCTCCGTGAGCAGCAGATGCAGGCTGCTTAGTCATCACAGCTCCGTAGATATTCAAAGTGAGCTCAACAATTCACGCTTGTAAACAGCGGCGCACAAATCAATCCCCACTCATGGTCCACTTTAGGGACGCACAGATTGTGAAATTGTTGCTCAGAACAATAATTTGGCTGATGACAGGGTTCTTTGTTTGTTTGTTTGCTTTTTTGTTCGGATTTTATTTATACCAGCTTCTGAGGCAGGATAGCAGAGAAATCTTGTGCTGAGTGAACGCTCTCTGAACCTTCGCCCAGTACAAAATGAATGTGACACAACACTGGTAAATGTCATCCTATTTGTCTTTAGGCCCACTGCAGTCTAGACAGCTTAGTTACAAACCTCACCTGCTGGAAATGTGCAGACCGCTTATATCATATAACTTAACTCTGTGATACTGACACATTAATGTACATTTACTGGGAAAAAAAAGAATCTGCAGGCGTCTTTTTTGTATGTGTGTGTTTATAACATAGTGGGGCTTAACGACACAAAAAAGTTGGGATGCTGTGTAAAGTAAAGACAGAATGTAATGATTTATAAATCTAATAACCATTTTAAGGAGAAAAAAAAAATTAGGGCCATTCTGCATTTAATGGCAGCAATGTGTCTTAAAAGGAGAGCAACAAAAGGAAGAAAGCTAAAAAGCACCAGCTGGAGGAAGACTGCAGCTAATCAGGTTAATTGGCAACAGGTGAGTGACGTGGCTGGGCGCAAAAAGAGGAAGACTTTGAAGATCTCATCATCGACAGCGATTGCACGAATCTGGAGAAATCTCTGTGCGCAAGGCCCAAAATCAATATTCAGACAGCACTGCATTAAAACCAGATGAGCTCAGGAACACTTCACAGTGATTTCCATCCATAAATGCAGGTTAAAGCTCTACCACGCAGAAAAGAAGCTATATGTATTTAAATGTGAACATCAATGTTGAAAGGTATATTCAGGTTCTAGATTAACACGTGCTCTCCTCAAGATGAGGCTTTTCTTTCAGCTAATCCCTTGTATACTTCAACACGAAAATGCAAAATTGCACATTCCATTTATAACAAAAGCATGGCTTCATGACAGAAGAGTGTGGGAATGGCTGAACTGCAGTCCAGACCTTTGACCAGTATGTGTCTCATCATGAAACAAAAACAACACAGCAGATCCAGGAGTGTTGAGCAGCTGGAAGCCTCGATTGGACCTTCAGTCGCACAAAACTCCAGCAGCTGGTCTCGTCTGTTCCCAGATGTTTACAGGC
>NW_005192658.1:0-1436 GCF_000239375.1 Pundamilia nyererei | reverse complement strand
ATTGTGTGAAGAGTTTTGCAAAAGTGACCTAAGTATTGGGAAATGTGTCCTAGCGTCTGTAAAAAACTGTAATTTACTCAATGGGAGTGAAGTGTCTCAACCTGGGTGTCTGTAGTCTTATGTATAGGGCTGTCAATCAATTGAAAAAAATTAACGAATTAATCGCACAAGAATGTATGCTTAAATTCAAAGAGAATTTTAATAGTTTTCTTCAATCTTTTAACACGGGTTCTCTCCTGTGAAATACAACTTTTAAAAAAAACCTTCAAGGTCATCAACAGTGACTCACATTAAAGACATCTTTCTAGTGTCTGCTCATAGGAAATAATACTGAACTCACGCCTAAAAAGTGCAAGCAGAATACCATAACAATAAAGGACATTAAAATGAGATTTTAGTTTTAATAATAATACTTTCTTATAGAATCTAGCAACAATAGAAATGTAAACAACAAAATGTGTAACATCCTAATGCACAAAAGTCAATATTTAAAACACAAAAAGACACAGCTGAAAACCCAGAATGTTGAACATTTTTCACTCCAAAGAAGTAATTTGACCTGGTCCTTTGCACTCAGCCAATAACTGAGGCAGACTGTTTTGTTTACATTATCTGGGGATAAAGAAGTACGCTTATTTTGAATGATGTGACATGAGAGTGAGAATAATCTCTCACACTGTTTTATGTCCATGTACAACTTGCTGTTCCTTTAAATTCCTGAGCGTTTGCTGGACTATGCTTAAAATATCCAACAGTCTTGTGACATTTGGCCAAAACCCTTTCAAATCCACTGTCATGAGAGAAACTGTGACTGTTCTCTGCAGAATGCGGGCCATGCAGGGCAGGTGTTCAAATGGAAGTAGTCTGCCAACTACAACCATGTTACGAGCACTGTCGATGACAGGGGTGGTTAACTTGTCCTTGATTTTCGATTCATTTGCAATAGTCAAAAAATGTCCAGCACACGCCTCAGCATAGTGTCTCTCTTCAGTTTTACTCACCGTTAGTGCAAACGATTGTAGAGTCGAGTCAATATTGTTACCAAGTAGTTATCGTTGTTCACCAAAGTCCAGTGGTCTACTTTGAGAGCGACATTCCTCACTTGCACAAGCTTGCTGGACCACTGAGCCCGTCCGTTCTTGTCCATGCTTGCGTCTGTAGCCTGTAGCATGGTATCACTTCTTCTTCTAACCTGTTCCAGCAAGCCAAAATGCCAGTACAGCGCAATGCTGCCCCCTCCTTCAGAGCTGCTCACAAGTTTAAAGGTCTTGAATTACAGGAAAACAAGAAAACTGCATTAATTATGTTAAATTCTTTTAACGCATTAAATGTTTCACATTAATCTGATAAATTATCGCATTAATTTTGACAGCACAACTTGTGTTGTGTGGGAGTTGACTGAATGCAGGGGTGGGTGTAGTTTTCCCTGTGCGGTG
>NW_005192657.1:0-1437 GCF_000239375.1 Pundamilia nyererei | reverse complement strand
AGAGTATTATTATGAGATCTTGCATAGATTCAACTCTGGGTAGCAGACTAAAAACCTTAATGTAGGACTACAGCAGCACCTAGTGGTGGAAATAATGCAAAAGATGCCTTATTGCAGAAAAGTCAGAATAAGCATCTAGAAAATATTTTAAAAAAAGATTACAGCCTGAAATTTGTAGTAATAGATGGTTAACAGAAAAAAAAGAACATGACAATATTATTACATTTTTCTGATATAAAAGGAAAAATACACTTGAAGGCGTCGTGCATCATCCATGCATCAACTGGAAATAGTATATTATTCAGGGGATGATCATAACACTTCAGTAGATGAGATAACCTTTTCTTTAATCAATGATTGTTTCAATAATTGTAATAAAACTCAGAATTTAGTTATTTTTATTTCACTCCTGAAGTAGGATTTTTTTTGATAATTATGCATAAAAAGTATCACTCATTATATAATTTTGTTATTTACACCTGTCGTTTTCCTACTGTGATATGCCACAGCATACAGTATTGTCCAAAAGTGTTGTGCCACCCTTCATTTCTTCATATTGTTCTTTAAGTAGCTTTGAGGAATAGTTCTCTGTGTATTCTTTTTCACTTCAGTCCAGTTCTTGTACCTGACCATTTTCAGAGAAATGTTTTTTTAAGCCACACTAACCTATGAATCATTTAAGCACCAGGCACCTAACAAGGGCTGAACCTGTGTTGTTTTTACAAATGACAAACGACTCAGCAAAGAATCAATTTTTAAACGGCATTTTTAGTCACTTTGTTACCAGCAGCGTGTCTCGGCATCGCAGCATGTCCTTAAAAAAATGTGAGGAAATTGGAAAAATTGAGAACAAAAGAAAAAAAAAAAAGCCCAAAAAGCTACATACAGCAAACGAACAGCATCTGAAAGTCATGTACTTAAGAAATTGGAAAAAATCCAGCAAAGATCTGACACAGGACCTAAGAGGTGCATCCGGCCCTTAACTTGATCTATCTACCTTTCATTGAAGCCTCATCAGAAATGGTCTTTGTGGAAGAGCGAGTATCAAGAAGCCATTCTTAAGGAAGAAAAGGATAAGATATGTCAAATTACACAAAACCTGGACTGGAAATCAGTGGCTACAGGTCTTACAGAGTAATGAATACAAATGTGAAATTCGTGGTTCATTAGTATGTACAGGAGAGGTCAGGAGAGAGGGACAACAGTGAGTCTTTACAGACATCTGTAAAACATAACGGAGGCTCTGTCATGGTTTGGTGTTGCATTTCAGTTGGGGTACTGAAGATGAAAATCGATGAAATTATATACACAGAAAAGCATCATCAGATTTTGGTTTACAATGCAATATGTCTGTGAAGGTTCTCAGTCATCCAGGTCATCGTAGTCAAAGGAGCTTGCAAAGAAAAGCGTCTGGACTTCTTTAAGTTGCTTGAAGAC
>NW_005192656.1:0-1437 GCF_000239375.1 Pundamilia nyererei | reverse complement strand
CTTGGGGAAAGTTTAACTTGTCTGGCTTCATCTAATGTGTTCTGTCCAGTTGGGAACTGCACAGGAAAGGCCATGGCTTCAAGTTTAGGAACAGAGAAGAAGCCAACAGGTCTATTTCCTTGCGCGGGTGCAATGCTAAATATTCCTTCACCATATGATAAAATGTCCTGTGCTATATCTGGTGGTTGCATACAGGTGTCTAGAACAAGACCAGGTCGAAGTTCTTCCTTTTCTTTCTCCATATCTTGTAAGGGCTCTTCATTTGACTGTTCAGGCTCCATTAGTTGGTTTACATCATGACATGGCTCAAGCAGTCCAGCTGTTGTATCCTCAGTGGTTCTTCTTTCTGGTACAATTTGCTGGTCGAAATTTCTGGGCAGTGCATCTTGAATATCTGCATCAGCAGTGTCATGTTCCGTCTCGATTATCTGATTACTTGTGGGATCAGCAAAAGTAACTTCATCATCAATAGATACATCTTTGTATTCTGAATGTATCTCTTTTAGCTTTGATAATCCTGCTAACACGTTCTTCATGTTTACAGTGTAGAAGTGTTGGTAACCTTTGAATCTGATGTGTCTCTTCAGTTGTACCTGCAGGAGCTGGGCTTCACTGTTAGGTCTGGGAAGACAGTTTACTGTGGTTTCCACATCCGATGGTACACAAACAACAGCCCCATGTACGGCTCTTTGCTGTCCTTTTGGTAATGCAATGATTTTTGCAAACGGGAGAATTTTAGCAGTCAGTTGTCGTTCTAGTACATTTAATCGACTCAGTTCAATTGGAATGGTTGCTAGTGCTAAATTGTTTGCTACTGCGACGGATGGCATCTTGCCTCTTTGTAGGTGGTTGTCACAGTTGTAGCAAATCCACTCTTCCATTCTTTGTTTTGGGAAAGTACAATTAGCTGAGCATTCCCTGTCACAAACATGGACAAATTTTCCTGTCAAGCAAGTGGCAACAATGTTACTATTAGTAACATACTTTGATCTTTTGCAGTGTTTAACTTGATTAGGAAACAGAGTTCTGTGGCACACTGTACAGACATGGGTGGGTCCTAACTGAATGGCTTCACGGAAAGCTAATGTGGCTACTTGTATCACACTGTTCACTACAAGCTGGGGCTGTGCTTCAGACTGTGGACCCTGCTGGAACTGTGTTACTAGTCGTCTGTATTTCTTCTTTATTCTCTGTGCACACAACTTTTTATAAATGGCAAAAGATGCAGTGGTAGCCATTTTGTGTCTCTGGTACTGGGCACAGCGCTGTATATGGTGCAGTCTGAATTGTGAGTCATTGTGATACCTGTCATAAATTGATTTTCTCTGTTTGTTCCTGTAGTTTGGATCAGATGCATATTTTGTTCTTATGTATTTTTTCATTCTGCTTTGAAAGTCAGTATCCGTGTTGTACCTTTGGACCAGATATTGCTTCTGT
>NW_005192655.1:0-1437 GCF_000239375.1 Pundamilia nyererei | reverse complement strand
CTACCGAAGACAGGAAATCATCAAAGACATGCCATTCATTGCAGAGGTCAAAAACAGATGGCCTGCCCTGTTTTCAGAGACTGAGGTAATTCTTACTAATTTTGTTATTGGAAGTCATTTTCATAAGAACTTGTATTTGAAGAACAAAGTACTGTAAATTGTTAATTTTAAAAGATACAAAATGTTTGACTGAAAGTTGTAACATTCTTGCATGTGGCCTCTAATCAAATTAATAGAGAATACTCTCTAGTTGTAATTTTTAATATGTTTCAGGTTGTTGCGGAGTTCGCCCGCATCACCATGGTCCCTTTGTTGTCGACTTTCATGGCCAAGCTGGACCACTACGCTGACCACCTTCTTAGAGTGTTCAAAAAGAAGGGGGGAACAGCTAAACGCAATATCAACTTAATCATGGCAGCCATGGATAGGGTATGTATTTTAGTTGACTTTGATTGAGCTCTGAAATTATTTGAATGCTTCTTAAACTTCTGTCTGTCATTAATCAGAATTTTTTTTCAACTGAATATGTGTAAATTTGAATATTTTGTAGATACATGTGAATCAGTGACATGCAGTCAAGTGAGGCACCTTAATGAGAAGTAAAATACTAACAAAAGAGAAATTCAATTTGTACACTAGATTTTAAATTTGCTTTCTGTGTGATTTCAATATTTTTATGGTCAAAATTGCTGTCATTACAGATTTTCTGTTCAAATACAAGGTAAAACGCTGAGAGGAGGCAATGATGATGCTGTGTCTCACCACGGACACACACATGCGCCAACGTACATGTTTGATTACACATGTAATACAGATGATGACTTGCAGACTACCTAATTTATTTGACGAATGTGTGTTACATGTTTAATGTTATTGGTCATAAATGTGCTGCAAAAATGCATGGAGTGAGGCTGATGGAGGGCAGTGCTGAACCCTAAAGGCAACATGTATAAGAGGTACACGTATATGGATTCACAGTGTAATCACATTACACTGAGAGCGCCATTGACACAGTGGATAAAGCAGCACTCTTAGGGAACATCAGTAAATTTCACAAAGGACAAATTGACACCAAATCAGTCCTAAGCAATGAGACGCACCAATTTTATTTTAATGCATCTCCTATTTATAAATTAATAAATTGATGTAAAATGAATGATTTTTCTATAATTGTTTCCAGGTCATTTGACCAATTTATTTACTACACACAAAAAATGAGACACACCAAACCTAAATAAATTATAATGCATCTTCTGTAGGGCTGGGCACTTATTGCATCGCTTATCAATATTGTGATAACACACGTCCTATGTGATTAAAATGATAGACTGCTTTCAAACCTCCAAAAAAATATATGATAATTTAGTTGAGACTATTACTTCCATTAATGTCAAACTTATTATCAATTCAACAAGATAAATAACTGCTGGTTTGTCT
>NW_005192654.1:0-1437 GCF_000239375.1 Pundamilia nyererei | reverse complement strand
AGATTTTATTAACATCTATATAAATTTGGCACAAATGCTAAGGAAATTTGTATTGTGTTGATTCTTTTCTGTAACAATGCTTCTTGGTAATAAATATTAAGCGATTGGTAGGCCTGTTTGTTTCCCCTTAAATGGCGCTGCATTTGTAAGGTTGTGAGTAGAGATTGTTGAGATCCAATTGTAATAATGCACAATGATAATACTACTAATAATAATGATAAGACATTTTTATTCATGCTGTCGCTTTGAAATGCTGTGGCACAAAAACTGTTTTGTATTCTAAAGAACAAAACTTCCTGACACAGTAAGATTCTTTTTCTTTTCTTTGGGGGTCCTGTTCTAATTCGTATCACCGCTGGGATTCCTGCCTGCTATGATGGGTCACCGTAATCTAATTGCCAAATAGCATAACTTTATATCATAAAGTCCTGTTCAGTGGCTTCCAATCATCTGTCCCTAATGAAATGGAAGCAGGTTTCCAACTTGGAGAGGTACTAGGGCTCACTCCACATAATGCTGAAACTTGCATCTAGAAGGTCAACAGCAGAGTCGATAGCAGGATGAGCTATTTGGCAGTGGCAGAGACGATTTGGCAGGGTTTTAATGGACCAACCAACATAGTCAACTCTGCTAGACAGATTAAATAAAAAAATTTTAAAAAGTAGAAAGTAAATAAAAAAGGAAATGCAATAATTTGCAAAAAGGATCACATTTCAAAAAAGGTGGGACAAGGGCAAGAAACTGTTGTTTTTAAAGTTTTGTCTGCGTCTGTAGTTTTGGAAACATGAGTGTGAAGTTGGACCATTGGACCACACGTACAATACACGGATGTGGTGACAGCCCTTCTTTATTTTACATTCGGTTTTACTGTTTTACAATGGGACACAGACACTCCCGCTCCACTGTCACGTCCGCTCTCCTCCCCTCCGACTGTCACTGTGAACATAAAGAGTCACAATCACATTCACATCCCCTGTTCACCCCGCCCCTGCGCTGCCCCGGGAGCTCGCAGCATCACCCTTCCTCTGCAGCCGGCCAGAGACCACACCCAAGGCACACAGATATTTTTTGCTCAACAAATTACAATTGTGATGGACCGAGTTGAAAAACAGGAGGAGCCCAGGAATTATTAGAAAAAGATAGTTTCCATTTATTTAACCCCCAAAAATTATATTTACAAGACTAATAAATGTTGAGCTCATAAAAGAGGTCAAAGAAACAAAACTGTACTCAGGCAATGACTGCAACCTTAAGAAACCAAATGACTGCCCAAACATACATAATTGACCTAAACATGAAATGACATACAAGGGTATATATAATGGCTGATCAGACCATTGTGACACATGAGGGGTAACAAACAAAACACAATCATAAATCACAAACGATGCAGTACAATCTGGTTTGTTAATAAACTAAACACTAAAGAAGAAAATC
>NW_005192653.1:0-1438 GCF_000239375.1 Pundamilia nyererei | reverse complement strand
CCACCTGCACTCATGTATATATCTTTCAACGTAGCACTCTTAATTCTTACTCTCATGTACAGTATATATCTCATGTATATCTCATGCACATATCTTTCTACGTAGCACTTTTAATTCTTATTCCTACTTTTATTTTTTCATGTCTATTTAAGTGGTATTTATGACACTATGTTTGCACTGAAGCACCGCAGCAATTTCCTAATGTTGTAAACCTGCTCAACATTTGGCAATAAACCCCCTTTCTGATCTTCTGATGAAAAATCGCACCAAGAGGGAGTAAATACAGCGAGAAAAATAATGGCCCAAGGATAGATCCCTGGGGCACACCACAAAGCAGAGGGGCCACAGAGGAAGCGGCCAGCCCCAGCTTAACACAAAAATTCCTTTCAGAAAGATATGATTTTATCCATGACAATGCTAAATCAGAAAGTCCCACACAGTGGTGTAAGCGGGAGATCAGCAGGTCGTGGTTCACTGTGTCAAATGCAGCTGTCATGTCCAATAACACAAGCACAGCATATTTACCATAATCAGTAGGAACAAGAATGTCATTCATAGCTTTAACAAGAGCTGTCTCTGTGCTGTGAAAGGGCTTAAATCCCGATTGGAAGATTTCTGACAGTCATTCAAATAATCCAACAGCTGGGTATGTACAATCCTCTCCAAGATCTTGCTTAAAAAAAAAGGATTGATGTGAAATGTTTTTTTGGATTTCTTCTCTCTGGCATCTGGATCTCATAAGTTGTTTGCTAAATGGCGAGGTCCATATACTGTGCTAGGAAAGCTGAGTTCAAAAAATTTGTTTTCAGCAGTAAGAGTACCTGCTGTCCTCGGCTCACCGATCTCTAAATTGCGGCCCTGTTGTAACAGGCCAACTGTCACTGCTGCACTTTCTTGCCTCTTCACCAATTTGGTGTTTTGCTCCATTTTCTCCCTCATCTGAAAAACGTAGTTCAACATGCTTGTCAGTTCTTTCCTCGGCCTCACCCAGGATTCCATGTGTAGTGAAAGATTTGACTGAAGCTGCTTGAAACTTTTTCACCAGCTGAGCAGCTTCCTGCGTTGACTTTGGAGCCCTTTCTTTCACCCACACCTGGAGTTCTGGAGTCAACAAGCAATAAAACTGCTCAACGATATGGCAACCTGCTCCTTGTTTTTTTTTTTTGCGGTTGGATCCATTTGCCATACAGGTCCTTCAGTCGTTTCTAAACCTGTTTTGGACTTTCACTGAGCTGGATGTCAGGCTCCCGAAACACACATAGTGTTTAAAAATGACTGATAGTTGTACCATATTCAACACAAGTTAAAAAAATACCCAGAAAATTCAGATTTTTTGGAACTGAGATGTTCAATAACCCTTATTGGGTTATTATTAAATTCATGTTTCTTTTTCCTTTACCATGTTGTTTATGATATATTTTTATTAAATATTTATTAT
>NW_005192652.1:0-1438 GCF_000239375.1 Pundamilia nyererei | reverse complement strand
GTTTTTTAAAGTAACGCAATAGTTGCTTTTCGAGTAATTAATTACTTTTAGAATATTGTAACTCAGTTACTAACTCGGTTACTTTTTTTGAAGAAGTAACTAGTAACTATAATTAATTACTTTTTCAAAGTAACTTGCCCAATACTGGCGGTTACCCATGCGCAAGCAAATAAAGGTGCTGACATTACCCTCTCTGATTCTTTGTTAATATCTTAGTATGAAGTGTGATGTTTCACAATTTTGTCGTAGTCGTCATGTGTGCCAGATTGCGGGTAAGCCTAACCAGATCAACCCCTGCCCCCTTGTGTCCCATTCCTGTAGTGGATCACCCATTTGACCGTGTCATAGTAGACTGTGTGGGTCCACTATCAAGAACAAAATCAGGAAAGCAATGTCATCTCTCAATCATGTGTGCAGCTACCCGTTTCCCTGAGGCTGTCCCATTACATAAGAAAATCACTTGCCCATGGTCATATTGACTGACCAGGGTTCAAACTTTCAGTCTGTTATCTAAACAAGTTGCTAGCACTTGTGGAGATCAGGGAAATTGTTTTGCTGCTATTGTCCAGATTAATAATATAATCTACAGCATTGATATTGCATTCAGATGTTTAAACAGTGTGTGTCTTTCAGAAAGACTAAGTTGCAGGCTGACAGGAAATTGCAGGTTTGCAGAGTGTGCCCTTTGCAGAAGTGAAACCTAGGTGTTAAACATGTTGTGTCCTCTGCTTATCATCCTGAATTGCAAGGTCCAATAGAGCGGCGGCATCAGACTTTAAAGATGCTACGTAAGTACTGCCTAAAAGTTGAAAGAAGTTGGGATAAGGGAGTCCCATTTGTGTTATTTGCTGCCCGTGATGTTGTTCAGGAATCACTGGGGTTTAGTCCTTCTGAAACAGTATTTGGCCATACGCCACGCCGTGGTACGTGAGTACTGCCTAAAAGCTGAGAGAAGTTGGGATGAGGGACCACGCCGACCCCTCAAAGCTCTGAATGAGACACTTTTGATTCAGGAGGGGAGTTCCAAAACAAAAGTAAGGAGGTATGTGAAAAACTTCCTTGAGCATTTGAGTTAAGCCAAAGCTCTGGCTAAGCAGCACTTTGCTGTTTCCCAGGAAAAAATGAAATGCCAGTATGATAAGGCTTTTGTTAAAAGAACCTTTCAGGTGGTATGTGGAAGGGTTGACGCGACCCTTCAAACATGAAGTTGATGCCGGTGCTGTCGGGGTTGGGGCAGTGCTGTTGCAAGACTTGCAGGGTTTAGACCGCCCGTTTGTTATTATTCCTGCAAGTTTAATAAAAATCAGGTAAACTACTCCACAAAAGGGGACCCTGGCTTTGTTGTTGGGGTGCAGCATGTCACCTGTTGTTCTGTACACTGATCACAACCCACTCATATTCCTTGCTCGCATGTTTAATCACAACCAGCATCTCGTGC
>NW_005192651.1:0-1439 GCF_000239375.1 Pundamilia nyererei | reverse complement strand
TTGCGCTAGCTTACGTGGTTGCAGAGCTACCGGGATTTAAAAATAGTTACGCAAAATGGAGCGCGTTCGCTCCGACCGGCTTTAAAGGGTTAATACATATTTATGTTTAACACAGTCAGGTGCACAGGTTCTTTATGCTAAAAAGAGGCAGATGTGCTTCCAAGATTTAAAGTTGTTTTTTATTAAAAAAAAACAACAAAAAACAAATAAAAATAAAAAAACCCTACAAATTCAATCATACAGGGAAGAGGAGTTAAGGACTGAGGCTTACCAGCAGGTGAGAATGGTCGACACAAGGGGAAGGTGGATCCATCAAATAAATAAGTAAATAAAAAATAGATCAACTCAGGCACTTTTGAACGTGGAGTAATCCTGATACATCAAGTGAGTGAAAAACCTGGAAATATTGGCCCCGTCTCAATATGCGTACTTGTGTTCTCGTGTACTCGTAATACGTCATCAATCGGAGACCAAGTACTGTTCCAATTCAAAGCACGCATCAAGCTGAGAACACAACAAAATTCCCGGATGTGTTCTCGCACCGCCTGTTTCATCGAGCATGCATTGGTGGTGATTTTTTTGTGTTTTTGGTGCAGCTAAATATCCCAGAATACTCACTGTCTTGCCACATGTATCGCAAACACTTTCTTGGCTGTTTGTGGAGGTAAAATACGTCCACACGTGACTCCGTTTACACTCAGCCATTGTTGTGAGTGCGCACGCCAGGGGCTGTGACACATTTATACAGCTGTATTTCTCATATGACTATGAAAGGCGTAAGAGGAAGTAGTTCCTTCCAATTTAGACGATCTGGATGATACAGTTTCTTTCCACTGTGTTCTGATTAATTAAAAACTACAAATTTACCCCAAAGTACTAAAATGTTGAAATTTAAATATGAGAATCAATTCTAGAATATAAATTAGTGGTATCGAAAGAATCGATATTTCAATGTCGATCTGCACACCACTAATGTTAACAGTGTTTTATTTGTTCCTGAGAAAATCGGTTTGGCTGAGATTAGCTGACTCTGGATTAAACCTAATGAAAGAAATCTCCGTCATCCGTAGATCGAGTTTTTCCTCCTAAGGCATGGGCACCAATAAGCAGAGTTCATCCTTTAACATATAACAAAATTGAAATATTCTCATGCATGATCAACGGGCAATCATGGTACCGGCCGGAGTACCGGGAGAAGTTTGGAAGAACAAGAAGACGCAGAGACTGTTCTAGGTGTCATTCCAAACTGACTCAAAGTTTATTATTTTTGTGTAACAGCTTTTCTACACAGACAACATGTTTCAGTTCAGACCCTGCCCACTGGGTGGGGCGGCGTCCTGACAGTTGAATTCCTTTGTTCAGCAAGGGCAATAAAAAAAGCACTCACAAGAACAATAAATCTTTCAGAGATCTTCTACATCCTGAGTTCTGACACAAAA
>NW_005192650.1:0-1439 GCF_000239375.1 Pundamilia nyererei | reverse complement strand
AGACAAACATCACATTGGACATGTCAGAAGGTAGGCTGATAGGAAAAACAACGAAAATACACTACATGAGGTAAGAGGAGGAGAAAAATATGGCCTTTTAACAAATTCCATGATGTGATCCATCGCATCAAACCATGCAGCTGTTTTGAAACAACTTTGTGAGAACCATTTGAACTGACACTTTTAGTTTTTACTGAAGCCTCGAGGTTAGCATTTATGCTGCCCCCATATCTAAGTGTTTAACACCAAACATTACAAGTGAGGGGCGGATTTAAGTGAGAAAGGCAATGCATGCTCACTGGGCAGCAACGTGTCAATATTAAGGTGAGTCTGTCCTAATGTGTACTATTATGATCCTTCTGTATGCTAATGAGACAATAATTTATTCAATGAACATCATGTTATATTGAGGAAGACTTGAGGAGGCTAGTGACTGATACAATAAACTAATTAGGAACCTGTTTACTGAGGTTATAAATCAAATGAGCAATAAGCTATCTTTGCAACTGAGTAGTGAGCCCCTGCTGGCCATTAAAAGCATTACAGGTTTAGCTTTATTTTTCAAACCTGGAGACTAGACCAGGGGTGGGCAACTCCAGGCCTCGAGGGCCGGTGTCCTGCAGGTTTTAGATGTGTCCTTGATCCAACACAGCTGATTCAAATGGCTAAATTACCTCCTCAACATGTCTTATAATTCTCCAGAGGCCTGGTAATGAACTAATCATTTGATTCAGGTGTGTTGACCCAGGGCGATATCTAAAACCTGCAGGACACTGGCCCTCTAGGCCTGGAGTTGCCCACCCCTGCTATAGACCAATGTAAAATGTCGCATTTCCAACACGTGCTTTTTACTTCAGGTTTTTCCTGCATTCTTATACAATTGCCTTATTCCTTAGCATTTTCCTGTTTCTCAAACTTTATCCATAAGTTCTATTTGTCAAATGTTACCCAAGTTACCAGATTGTCTATGATACACAGTTAACATAATACTGTGTGTGTGTGTATACATACGTTTAGACGTCTTTGTAAGGACAGAAAATTGGGATGCTACTATACCTGTGGGGACCAACAGTCACTTAAGGGGACAAAATGACCGTCCCCACCAGTCTGAAGGCATTTTTGAGGCTCATAATGTGGTTTTAGGGTCAGGGTTACAGTTAGGTTGTGGTTAGGTTTAGACTGAGGGTTAGGGTTAGGTATTCATTTTTCATGGTTAGGGTTATGGTAAGCAGCTAGGAAAAGCATTATGTCAATGACATGTCTCAATGTCTTCACACTTGACAACAAGTGTGTGCGTGTGTGTGCCTCTCTTTCGATGTTTTCAGTACTTTAGTGAATACAGTTCTCGATTAAGCCAGTCTGCCAAGAATGAGAACAGAGCACCTTTTGCACAGGAACCATTTGTTCAGAGCGTTGAATAAAAAGAGGTTTGGGCTTGT
>NW_005192649.1:0-1439 GCF_000239375.1 Pundamilia nyererei | reverse complement strand
TGATTCTATTGGCTTAAGTGACCTCTAATTGTCGTGCATGAAAAAAATTATAATCTGCACTTTGTTGAAAACACAACTAATATTAACAAGTTAACAAGCTTAAGTGATACAGCATTGTCATGTATTGATATATGGCTATGTCTTAATGTGATGACTTTTGAACCGGATGTTGTTGTCCGAAGGAGGCCCCGTTAAGTGGCTAGTTGTCAGATGGACAGTATTCAATAAAGCAAGACCGTGCTTTATGTCCTGATTCAATTCAGAGTGCACAGCCTAATTTAGTAATAAGGTGGGCACACAACAAGCATCATAATAACTCCTTTAGTGCATAAGCAAAGGAAAAATCTGATGATAATGGAGAAGGGACAACAGCTCTGAACATGTCCGGTCTAATAAAACAGTTGTCACAGTCTGGCTGAGGCAGACTGTATGAATGTGAGGAGAGGATCTGAAATGCAGACACAAAAGGAACGTGGAACCAAAACTTTGTATTAACAAAAAACGAGCTGTTTAATGAGGCTGGTTAAAAAAAAGGTACAAACAAAGGGCAAGGCAAACTGAAGCAAAACTAACATTAACCTAAAATGGGTGAACTAAACAAACAACATGAAAAACCCTGACATGAAACTTGGAAACATGACGTGGAGAACATGCCGAGAACAACAGATGACCTGACAAGGACCGAACAGAAACACACAGGGGTGATTAGGGGAAATGGAAACACATGAGGAAACAGCTGACACTAATCTGAAATAACAAGCAAAGCCGACTACACTGACATAGGACACAGATCTTCAAAATAAAACAGGAAACATGACAATACAACTTCACAACAAGAACAAGAAACATGATCTTCACCAACCTCACAAGGCCTGGTTGAACAGTTGCTGTCTTATCATACATGAAGTGAGCAGTGTTCATACAACCTGAATGTTACTTTGAGTTAAGGAGGTAAAAATATAAAGTCCATCTCAGTCCATGCATCCAAGTGCAAGCACAATTCTCCCGCACTCTACAGAGGGCAGTGGCACATACTTGTGACATCACAAACATTAACTTAGGCTGTCTTAACCAGTTAAAGGTCAAGAGTCATGCAACCCTCCATGGCATCAAGCCTTTCTTGCAAATGTCAGCATGTGTAGTATCCACAAAACCTTAGAATCTCAGCTAAATGCTCATTTAAACCATTTCTACAGCCACCAAACACAGCAAAAACAAGCAATGATTAAAAGAGCAGCTGCGTAAATGCACATAAGTCCGCTAAACACAGACAACCGAGCCCAGAATTTGCCAGACTTCATGTAACCAGGTAAACAATGGCTCGTTAGCTCACAGAGACCTCACAGATTCCAAAACACCAAGTTCCATCATGCTTCAACCAAAAGTCAGTGAACCAGCCACAAAGGAAGACCACAAAAACGCACAGCAGGGCAAATGCG
>NW_005192648.1:0-1440 GCF_000239375.1 Pundamilia nyererei | reverse complement strand
CTGTAACTGTGACTTCCTCTGGCAGCCCTTGTTTGCCTTCCTGTACAAAGAGCAGTTTCCTGTGGACGGCTGGAAGGTGTATGACCCAGCAGCAGAATACAGACGTCAGGTAACTCCACGGGCGCCGTTACTCTACGACTGACATGTTGCCAGTTGACCTCATTTGTTGCAAAATGTTTCTGTTTCTTTTTTAATAGCACTTACTTTTCCAGCATCCTGAACATTTTATGTGTGAACAGGTTACGTGTGTATCAGATTTGTTTTCTACATTATCCAGACTTTGTTTCTTTCCTCTGCTTGGATGTCTTTTGTCAGGGGCTTCCTAATGAGAGCTGGACCATCAGTAAGATAAACAGCACCTATGAGCTATGTGACACGTATCCTTCCGTCCTGGTCATCCCCACCAACATCACAGATGAAGACATCAAACGAGTGGCTGTGTTCAGAGCCAAGCACCGTATACCGGTCAGTCTGAGCACAGATCTGAGGCTTTGCTCTTTATCTCAGAGTAGAACGGGAGGCAGAGCCTTCAGGCTCCCAGCTCCCAGCTTGGATTCGAGGGACAGACAGCGTCTCTACTTTTAAGATTAAAGATATAGTTAGGGCTGCATTAGCTGACCCTAAACCTCCCTGATGTTACGCTGCAATAGGCTGCTGCAAGCTTCCCGCGATGTTCGCAGGTTCATTGGCTGATGACTTGTCAGTTAGCCATACATCTTGCTTTGTAACTTTAGTATTTATGGGAACACACAAAATGAATGTTAGTTTAGATTGTGTCCGAGCTGTTTCCTCATGCTGTGCTCAGTGTGTTTGGCTCGCTTGAACTGGTCTTGCTCTTCCTGCTTGCAGGTCTTGTCCTGGATCCACCCGGAGTCTCAGGCCACCATCGTACGCTGTAGCCAGCCGCTAGTTGGGCCGTCAGACCGTCGCTGTAAAGAAGACGAACGCTTTCTCCAAATCATCATGGACGCCAACGCTCAGTCCCACAAGCTCACCATCTTTGATGCCCGACAGAGCAGCGTGGCCATCACCAACAAGGTGCAACACAGAGCGTTTTAACCACGCTGCTATGGAGACATGCTTCTTCATCACTGCTCACCCGTACATCACTTATTAACACGGAAATCTCTCTTTTTCTTTTGGACTCCTCCGCCCTGGCCTCCGCTGCCTCCATCACATGCAGGGAAAGGATGGAGGGTATGAAAGTGAGAGTTTCTACCCCAACGTAGAGCTAAACTTCCTGGAAATCCCAAACATTCATGTGATGAGGGAGTCTCTCAGGAAGATGAAGGATGTCGTTTATCCTACCATAGACGAAGCTCACTGGCACTCCTTTATCGACCAGACGCACTGGCTGGAGTACATACGGGTAAACTACACAAACGCACGCCACATAAAAGAAGGAACAAGCTGTTTCCTTATGCAAAGAATAGATCTTAA
>NW_005192647.1:0-1440 GCF_000239375.1 Pundamilia nyererei | reverse complement strand
GAGGAGCTTACTTAGGATACAGTGAGAGAGGCTGAAACACACATGCTACCCACGTTACAAAACACCGGCTAAATCTGGGCACTAATTTATATTTTGAGTGCATGAGTCATAAAGCAGAACAGTATAAATGTATTAATACATCAATAAAGACGTTACATTTTTAAAAAGTTCATTGTTATTGGGCACATCTATGCTGTGTTTCTGTGTCCAGTTAGATTTGAGAGATGCTGTATAGCGATTTACATCACACCAGCAAATATGGCTGAATTTAATGGCTGAATATAGAAAAAAGTTATTAAAATGGAGGATTTATCCACTCAACATAGAATTGTTGTCTTAAATCCAAAGTAATTTTGGTGCTTTGTGGTTTGGGGCTTATTATAACTCCTTTTACAACATGAAACACACAGCGTGCCATTTAGTTTCTAGGTTTTATGCTTCCTCCCCACTAAGCAGCATACTCACAGGAACACTAGAGGTCCGTTAGCTTCGGACATATATGCCGTTAGTGTTTTGTTATTTTCTTTCATATTTCAAAGTGAGAAAAGAGGCTGAAGAGAAGATTTGTCCAAATACAACCTGTGTCTGTGAATCTTGTTTTGACCACATCTTCTAAGAGGAGTCAGAATCAACAGTTATGTTGCCAAGAGGGGCTACTGAGATTAAACTGAGCCTGAATACAGACACTTCGCTCACCTCTGGAGATTTTCACTTGTAGAAAACCGGCGTTTGATCTCTGCTGGAGTCTAAGCAAAGGACCTGACTATCAATTGACCGTGAATTTGCATTAGAAGATTGCTTTCAGTGTACTGTGGCGCTGTGGCTTGTAAAAAGCTATGAACTTCGACCTTAGATGCTGCTCGGTGTTTCTTAAGGGCACTCTGGTTTGTCACAGTCAAAATGACGTCAGTGTCAGTGGAGCTCCTTAAGCCATGTTGCTGTCACAGTTGTGTCACTGCCAGGAAGCAGCATAGCACTGGCTTTGAGACAAAAGGCTACCTTCGGCCCAAACACAGAATTTACTTCTTTATATTTGTGTCCCTCTCAAAAGGAACACTTGAAAAGTCATTGTAAGTTTGCTATTGTTGACACAGGGACTATATTTTTTATACTATATATAATTGTAATATGATAATACAGTAATTCTGATAATTATAATATTACAATATCATGATAAATACATTATAAAATGAATCATTTATAAAACATCCTATATTATAATTTACTGAGATGCACACACATGTGCAGCTCCCTGGATAAAAGCACCTTTGACAGCAACAGTAACTCCAATAACAAACTGTTACAACCAAAGTATGCAGAAGAGCATCTCTGAACGCACAACATGTCAAACCTTGACGCAGATGTGCTACAGCAGCAGAAGACCCCACTGGTGCCACTCCTCTGTTAGGAACAGAAAACAGAGGCAAGGCAAGTTTATTT
>NW_005192646.1:0-1441 GCF_000239375.1 Pundamilia nyererei | reverse complement strand
GAAAGCCCTCCGCCACTTGGCTGCGCCTAGAAATCCTGTCCATAAAAATTATGAACAGAACCGGAGACAAAGGGCAGCCCTGGCGGGGCTATTAATGTTGAATTGATATAAAGCATTAATAGATGATTTTCTGTAGTGTGTGTTCGGAGGACTCATCTGATTTTGAATGCGAAGAGAACCAGAGAGATGGTGATTGACATCAAGGACCAGATGACTTCACAGCTCATGTCTATCCTGGGACAGGATGTGGTGGAGTACCAGTACCTTGGCATGTACACTGATGGCGGGAAGAACTGGAAGACTCACACGAAATAGAATGATTTAGCCTGGTCACTCCAAGAATGGAGTGACCAGGCTCGTGTCTCTCATAGAAGTTCAGATGGTGCTTGTGTCACAAGCATTAAAGAAGTTTAGTGTTTTCTAAGAATGCAATCTGCTGCGTTCTGCTGAAGGCTGCATAATCCAATCAGAAAGGCTGACTATGTGATTGGCTACAACCACACATATGTGAAGCTAGAATAGAGAGGAATTAACTGAACAAACTGCTATTCAACACAAATAATGTGTGAACAGTTTAATTCAGTTCTTCTGTCACAAACACAGACACAAGGAACTTTTCAAACATAACATAATAGTTTTATTATTACTTTAACAACTGTAGCAAAATAATGTGTTTCCTATTATTACTGCTATTATTATTATTAGTATTAACAAAGCCATCAGGGAACTAAGAAAAAATCTATACCTGAAAAGCTATTTACATTTACAATAACACCAGGTTAGAGTTGAGGTAGAGCTGGGCGATATGAGATTTTTTCATATCACGATATGTTTTTTTCATTTCAGGCGATAATGATATATATCACGATATAAGGCAAATAACTATATTTGTAAGATTTAAATGTGCCGTTGCTCACAAGTAAAATGTGAAATAATCAGCATGTTATGATCCTTGGGTCCTTTTGACCCAGCGTTTTGTGTTTTCTGTTCTTCCTCTGTTTAGTGTTACTCTGTTCTGCCCGTGTGTTCCTGTATCTAGTCCGCGTTTCTTAGTTTGTGTCCTTTCATGCGTAGTTCCTGTTTTATTGTGAAGGTCTGCGTCTTATGTGAGTGTTGTCAGATTGCCTCCCTAGTCTCGTCACGTTAATCACTCCCAGCTGTGTTCCCCCACCTGTGTGTAATCTCCCCTTGTTCTCTGAGTGTATTTAAGTTGTGTCTTCTGTCATAGTAGTTGCTGGTTCGTCTGTGTTGTTTCCCCTCGGTCTGCCTGCATCTCTCCATATGTATTTCCCCGGACCTCCCTGCATCTTCATTTCTGGTTTGTTTTGTTAGTTTTACCCAGTTTAGGTTCCAGTTTCATGTTCCCAGTGCCTTTGTTGTTTGTTTTTCCCTTCGTTAATAAATACTCACCTGCACCAGAGCTGCTGCGTCCTGGTCCTAA
>NW_005192645.1:0-1441 GCF_000239375.1 Pundamilia nyererei | reverse complement strand
GTGTGTGTGTGTGTGTGTGTGTGTGTGTGTGTGTGTGTGTGTGTGTGTGTGTGTGTGTGTGTGTGTGTTTTATTAAAAGATGAAGTGATATTCAGCTTAGTGGACCTGATGTGTATGAGGAGTGTGATGTTGCTGAAAACCTTTCATACCTCTTAAAATGTTTTTTTAAATAGCCCCATTATCCACTTCAGCTTAGCTGGACACAGTGGTAGGTCTATTATGATGCATGCATGTTGTGCAACAAGTGATATTTTAAATTCTCAACATGGTACAAAGATTTTATGGATAGCTCTAAGATGCTATGGGGGAAATATTTGTTAGATAGTACATGCAAAAATGTTCTATCTAGCCCAAAGGTTAAGCCTTTACAAAATATCGTATTTATATTAAATATGGAAACTGAAGTGGGGAAACAGAAATGGGACATGTGATGCAGCTGCATGTTTTTCCTTATATCCTCCCTACCTTTTTTAAAATTTAGGTCCAGCAGTTTGCAGTTATGTGATTATTGCCCAATGCGCAGTCACATGACCCAAATGTGCAGGTTTTTTGTGGTTCTACAAAAGCACAGAAAACTATTTACACCTGTTTAAAATGAAAACTATGACTTGAAAGGTCTGAAATCAATATGAAGCCACAATAACTGACATTCGTCTTGAAAGGGTCATTCTTAAAGGGTCAGTTTACCCAGATCCCAAAAGAACACATTGACCTTTTTCACTGGTATCCAATCATGCACATAATGTTGGTTTTATATGCTTTGCTAGTATGTGGTGCAATTCAATGAAGGTGAAGGAATTTGAACAGTACAATTTCTCCAAAGGTCCAACTATCAACATAGAAAATTGAAATTACACTTCATGGTCACATACAGTACACTGGAGCTATAAGAGAAAATGTGTTTTTGCTGCTGACCCTTTGAAATACCTCTTAGCAGAGCAATAACATTGGCACGGATGTTTGCTACTCTAATTAGGTGCAGCAGAGATGCAGAATGGCTCTGCTACTCCACCTATAATCACAGCAAAATAAATAAATAAACCTTTCGAAGGAATTATTACTTCTGTGCAGGGGTTTTCAGCGTTTCATACATAACTTAGAAAAATGATAAGAGGCTCTCTGGTTACCATGAGAAACTGCCTTCTTTATGGATATTATTAGTAGTGCAAGAAGATAAAACACAACTGTGTTGAGTGGCTTTGCTAAATAATTTGAAGCTGAAAGAGCTCGTTTTTCACAGAAATAGTTGTATATAAAACTGTAACTATATGTGTTTTCATCCCAGTTCCTTCCTACAGGTATTTATTGGTAATTATTGGATCTATGCCCAGTTAGTAATTTCTACATGTTTAGACAATTTCTTCCATTTTGAGGTGTAAAACAGGAGATGGTCTCTGTGTTCAGTAAACCTGTAAAATCTAAGTCGAATGAAAAACAAGTT
>NW_005192644.1:0-1441 GCF_000239375.1 Pundamilia nyererei | reverse complement strand
AAAAAAACCATGATGTCACTATAGTTACACTTTTAATAGTCTCAGAAATGTAACATTATAAAATATAAACACAGTGAAACTGAAGAAACGTTTCCACATGTTGTGCCAATCTATTCATGGACAATTTCTTTAATCTTAAATCTGTTATTGCTATGTATTTAACTCTGTGCCTGCCTGATCCACAGTAACCTTGCTCCTGATGCCAAGTTTACTACCGATTCCTGGATTGAACGTATTATCGTACTGGGAGCCAGTAAACCCAGCAAAGTTACCCTTAAGACTGCTGGTAAGTGCTTGATATGAAATCATCTTCAGTTCGAATCTGCATGTTGAAGCTCCTTTCAAATGTTTTAAATGTAAGCATTTACTGGTAAACACTCATGGAATTAAAAACATTGTGATGTGTGCCATTAAAGTGGGATATAAGATAAAAAGGGATGTACTGGGTGAAATTTCATGCTCCAGATTTGTATTTTTATGCTAAAGTAGATTTGCATGAAACGGTTATAAATAGTCACTATTTAGCTTTTGATAGGCCTTGGATGCAGCTCCTCAATTTATCCAGTGCTTGAAGTAAGCCACCTTTCTCATGCCCCTCACAAATAGAAAGTTTGAACATGAGGTGGGTGGGGCTTCTCAATGACATGCAGATTCAGGACCAGGAAGAACTGTACAGACAACACTCTGAAGCCTGAGGATATTTGTTTATGCTACGACCGTGTTTAGTCTGAGCATCAACAACTGAAACGGGCAATGGATGACCAAAAATAAGGGAAAGGATCATGGATATTCACCATTTTCTACTCTTTGCTGATTTCCCCTTATTTAGTTTCATGCCGTTTAAGAAGTTGTTTTCAAACTCTTATTCAGATGGGATGGCAGCTTTAGGATCTGAAAGATTTAAGATGTGAAAATTGGCAATCTGTTATGGATTTATGTGAAAAATATGCAGCTTCTAAACTTAAAATCCCCTGATGTTTGTTTTCTTACTTTTTTGTTTGTTTACAGATGGTCAAGAGAAGCAGCTGGAGTTCGATTTTGACGCCTCCATGTCTGTTCTGACAGTCCGTAAGCCCGGCATGAACGCAGGGGCCGACTGGACCGTGACATTTCAGTAATCGTGAAAGATGAAAGAGGAGGAAGCAGGAGGGGGGGGAAATGACTGATTTGAACCGAAAGTGAGCAGAGGGAGAGAGAGGGAAATAGAAAAAAGGCACTAATACCCATAACTAACTAAAACAGAGTAAGATAGGCAACATGGTGGGGGGAAAAAAGGATACACAAGACACTGATTACACGCACACAGAGATTCATGTATACCTGTTAGTCGATCTGAGCCACTTTACTTCTCTGCCATTTCCCTCGTGTTCACACTCTAATACGTAACGGAGAGAGTTCAGGGTTATTGCTAGATGAACAATTATGTTTTGTCACATTGCTC
>NW_005192643.1:0-1442 GCF_000239375.1 Pundamilia nyererei | reverse complement strand
AAAAGTAATTAATTATAGTTACTAGTTACTTCTTCAAAAAAGTAACTGAGTTAGTAACTGAGTTACCAGATTCTAAAAGTAATTAATTACTTGAAAAGTAACTATTGCGTTACTTTAATAAAAAAATGTTTAATTCTCTGGTGTCCAAGGTATAATTGGCCATTTTAACTACTTTTGACTTTACCTCGACATTTCACCTTTAAAAACTATTTACTTTGCCTTGTTTGGTATCATTCTTTTCAGCACAACCTCACGTGTCTGAATGTACAGTTACGTTTTCATTTTGATATACTGTATTAACACAATTGATCTAAAATCAGACAAAAAACATCAATTCCAAGTAGAAAAGGTGATATTTTCACTGTAACAACCACAAAAATGTTCATTGAATCATATTTCATAACCTTAAATGCAAATATAAATTGTGAATTTTAAAATCATATGCACAAGTTGTGCAAACAACAAGTTATTTGCAGCCATTTACCTTTTACTCTTTTTTTTATAACCATATCAAACTATTTACATAACAATCAGGTGTTCTGCATTCAATAAGATGCCACACAAATTATTTGTGCCACTCCAAAAAGATAATTTCTGCTCACTATAAGGGAGAATAGCCTGACACCTGCAGGTCTGACGGCAGCAGGTGTATCAATCCTGTTTTCTACCTGGAGACAGAATTGTTCTGACACACAACACAAAACTATTCACAACACTACACACTAACTACACAAGACAACACATTAACTACACACTCCAAACACGCTAAACGTCACAAATCTCTCAATATCTCAAAACTCACTCTCTCTCTTTTTCTGCTCTTTCTCCCTTGCTCTCTCTCTCTCTCTTTCTCGCCGTCACTCCTAAAACTTCCCCCTCTTCCCTAAACAACCAAATGTCATCTCGCCATATCATTTTTGATTGGTTGACATGGTGCATTTTTCCACCAACACGAACGGGCATTTTTTGTTCAGCTTTTTTATTTTTTGGTCATAAGCAGAGAGTGCTTGCTAGCGCTGTCCTTAGACAGCAAACGTGATGAAAATATTGAGGAAAAAAACACTGTGTATATATTGTTTATCATGACTCTGGTTTTATGTGGCCTATCAACACAATTTAAAAACTGATATATATCACCTTGTTGCTTTGTCATCTTGAGGTGGTTTTGTGATTGGCTTACCACGACTACTATATTCTTCCTCAGTCAAACAGCAGCATTCATGCGATTGTTTTCCCCCTAGCTCAAGGGGGTTGTGCCAAAAAGTGATTTGTCTACCAGAAAGTGATTGCTGCCCGCAGGAGCGTGCGCAGCTGCTTAAAGCGGTAGCACTCAGATTACTTACAGCTACTTCCGTGCAACTGATATAAGATGCGGTAAGCTAAACACAGCTTCAACCGTCTGTTTGTTGAAAAATAGTAACGCGACCGCACCGCATTTTCTT
>NW_005192642.1:0-1442 GCF_000239375.1 Pundamilia nyererei | reverse complement strand
TTTAAAAAATAGAAATTTTAAATGAGAATAAGAAAGAAAAGTATTTGTGCCCCCCTTTCCCTGTTAATGCCCTACCTGCCCCCCTGGCAACACTTTCCTAGACCCGCCCCTGCACAGTAACCAGCTGTCAGCTACTTAGAAAAGGATCCTGGTGTTATTTGTCTCTCAGAAACAGTTCATAACTTCCCTTCAACTCATAAGGGTAAACCTGTTTCTCCATCACCTGTTGAGCTCTGATGATTCAGTAAGGACATCTCCTGGTTTCATCTTCATGTTTCCCTCTCACCAGATATACAAACCGACAGCTTTTACAGCTGTGGCACCAGCAAACATCAGCTGATACTAGAAAGTAATATTAAATAAATTCTAACAACACCTGATTAAGCTTAACCGTGCTGCTGTTGTTTATCCGCTGGTTTCCTCTTTCTGGCGCAAAGTGGGCGATAAACAAACAAGAGAGAAAAGCCAATCAGCTGTTAATTGATCAGTTTCAAAAACACTCCCTCTGATATCATCTGATGCGCCGCAGGTGTACCAGGTATCCTGCAAAGCACCGCCCCGCCTACCTGTGCCGAAAAAGGAAAACAATCTCAAGAACACCACACATACACACACCAGCTCCTAATAGCAACATCTGCTCATGAATGAACATCCAGGAATAAATATCCAAGTCCGGTGTTAGCGAGAGTTATGCAAAATATGTTTCAACTCGACCACTTGTGAGGTGAGCTGGCAGCCATCTCTGGGATCATTGGAGTACTTTTGCTAATATTGAAAGAATACGCCACTAAATCCTAAAAAATATTAAAAGTGTAGCTGGTGACAGACACAGAGTATTTCAAAAGATAAAGTACACTTTGGGTCCACACATGTCCAAATGCCTGTGTGTAGGCCTGGTTGGTATTGAGCCATGAAAAGAATGTCTATCTGGCCAAAGCTCGGTCAGCATCTGGGTCATCATCAAACCATCATCAGATAATTTATTAAAGGATTAATATAAATAAATAAATAAATAAATAATCAAATATTTTTAATGAACTTAGAAGATATATAATTATTAATATACCGGTCAAAAGTTTTAGAACACCCCAATTTTTCCAGTTATTTATTGCATACCAAGTCATTCAAGTGCAATGAATAGCTTGAAATGGTAAAGGTACGATATGAACTGGCAGAGGTTAAAACAAAGGTAAGGTTACCTAAAAGTGAAAAATAATGCATATTTCAAAATGCATTATTGACCTTTGACCTCAACCACTGCCTGGGCTGTCATTTATGCCTGGAATGGTTCACGCTTCTCACTGGGCCTCTGAAGATTTCTCAGGAGATTACTGCTGCACCTGTATTTCCTTGCTAAGAGGAAAAACTTCTATTTGGAGAGCATGTCAACAATCATCAAACCACATTCTTTAGTTCAGTGAACTTCACTTATAGGCCATCAA
>NW_005192641.1:0-1443 GCF_000239375.1 Pundamilia nyererei | reverse complement strand
ATGACAGTAACTATAGAACGCCTTTAAATAAGGAAACTTGAATGACCAAACAAATCATACAAGAAAACACTGCCACTGAATAAATGTGTACACTATTTGAAATTCATTTGTAACCAGCTCCTACATTACAGACACTACTGCAACCTCTCACCCTACAGTGGGGCAGACACGCCCATATTCAAACTTTGGGCATAAACTTGCTCATAAAATGATCAATAATTTGCTTTCACGTGACTGCTAAACTAGAAAACCTTAAATCCATGATGGCGTTGCTCTTTAATAGCCTCATCTAAATATCTGGATTGTCAACATTCATCTTCGCCACTAGCGGAGCTTATTGCTCTGGTTTCATTTACCAGGAAAGCAAAACTTAAAGGGAGTTACGACTGTCCTCACACAAACAACAGCAGACTTACAAAGGTAAGTTCTCTCATTTCCTCATGGATTCCTTTTCACTTACTTTCACTCACATGATTTTGCCCTAATGCAGAATTTATTCTATATTTAAAGATACAATGAAGTGGGTTTAACATAGAGTGGATTACACTGCACTTAAATTACAAGCATACTCATTCACATGAAAAATGATCTATAAGTCTGTAGTATTACTACAGTTTAGAAAAATGTCATAGTTTCACTTTCTGGCACAGGGAGAGGTGTGTATCATGACACCTGTTTGTTGTCGTGCCGCACGCACTGCTTTCGCTACTGGACTAGTTTTTCCGTTTTCAGCGTTTTGATTTCAGTTTTGATTTCGGTCCGGAGCCACTGGACGGCCAGTAACAACCTCGGTTAACACTGCTTAATTTAAATCATCGCTCCCTGGGATATTTTGGATTAAGGACGCTAGTGGCAAACTTGCTAACGGGTCATCGGGGTAACGCTACGAGCGCGTCTCTAAATATGAGCCGAAGAAAGGACCGACAGCGGAGGAAGGCGATGATATTAAGTCGCTAGAGTTTATGACAGGGGAGATTTCTACGGAGCCCCGCAAGGGACATAGGAGGGAAAAAAGTAAGATGAACTTTTGCGAGATAAACGTTTAAGATATTTTCAGGCGTGAATGTAGCCGTGTAAAAAATCAAATATCTGATCGGTTTATCAAGACATCACATATTTGCAAAAGTGCTCCGACGTTTTCGGAGACGTCTGTTACCCACCAGCTCGAAGCTAACAGGAGTTCGAGACATAAATTAACATATGCCAGGGGGTGTAATACAAAAAGTTAAATACATTCAAATAATTTGTAATTAGTACAAACAGTGGCTCTGCTATGCTCCAATCCCTCCATATTGTGGCCAATCACATGCGAGGATATGATAATATCATTATGTGAAAAACAGAGAGGGTGATTTGGCAGTCTTCAGGTGAAGGCAGATGGATTATTCTGGTTTTCAAATTGGACAACACCTTCTTTATAGTCTGTAATTTATACAGTCATAA
>NW_005192640.1:0-1443 GCF_000239375.1 Pundamilia nyererei | reverse complement strand
AGGGGGCTGAATAATTATGCACACCCCACTTTGCAGTTATTTATTTGTTTATTTATTTTACTGTCAAACATCACCCGAGATAATGCTTAACATCTCGGGATGGATTCATGGATGGATAGATGACAGGACCAAGGATCCAACATGGTCCTGTCAAGGACGAGGCGGCCACATTAAGTAGCTGTCTCTGTAAAGCTTTGAAGGTGTGCTTTGGTATGTCAGCAACAGATTCTTTAAATCCTGTAAATCGTGAGGTGGGGCCTCCATGGCGTGGACTTATCAAATGCTTGATTGGATTGAGATATGGGTAATTTGGAGCCCAAGTCAACAGCTTAAACTCATTGTTGTACTCATCATTCCTGAACCAACTCTGCTTTGTGACAGGATGCACAATCCCACTGAAAGAGGCTATAGCCATTAGGAAATACTATTTCCATGAAAGGGTGTACATCGCCTGAACCGGTGCTGAGGTAGTTGGTACCTATCAAATTAGCATCCACATAATTGGCACAACCCAAGATTTCCTAGCAGAACATTGCACAAATCATCACACTGTCTCCATCAGATTGCCTTCTTGGTTCCAGGTGTTCCCCAGGTAAGTGATGCACATACTATTCACATGATATAAATGCAAACATGATTCATCAGACCAGTTGTCACTGCTCCTTACAGCAGCGTGAGATGAGTGACTGTATTTTTGCTACTCACGTTTTTTCTATGGGGGAGATCCTGACTTGCCGGTTTATGGGCCTTGCACTTTCTCCAAGAATATCAGCTTAGTGTGAAACCTGGGATTGTTTAGTTGAACACAAAGTAAACAGAGTAAATTTTCATTCTATTTCAATAAATATACTTTTTGTGACATTTGTGTTTGGTGGTGTGTCTTGTGATTTTTCTGATGTGAAATATGTGTTGTAGCTTCAAAGGGTTGGGCAACACTGAAAAATAAGACTGCATATAAAAAATATAGTCACAAGCATTTTAAGGAAGTTCAGGAATTTCCCTTTCACTGGAAACTCCTAAAAGGCTATCAACAGAACCGAAAAGAATGCCATTATTGTCACTATACAGATGTACAATGAGATAAGGAGCAACTCTCCAACTCGGATCACATCATGAAACGTGGATGTCGTATAGCAGGTTGCAAGTCTCCTTTGCTGTCGCCATCCGCTTTCACCTTCTAGTCCTGCCTGATAATAGATTTGAAGTTCTTCCCTCTGTGTGGTCCTTCAGTGTTCTTTAGTGTAATTATTCTGTAAAATTATTGTCTCTGCGTCTTCCTGTTTCAAATCATTCTCACTTCCTGTTTTTTGTTTTCACTTTTTGTTTTTGTAGTAGTGATTTGTCTAAAATCTAATCATTCTCTAATTTGTGTCCTTCGACCACAGTGGAGTTTTAAGGAATTAAAAAAATATGTAGAGTGATAAAGTCATAGCAGCGGTATAT
>NW_005192639.1:0-1443 GCF_000239375.1 Pundamilia nyererei | reverse complement strand
AAAATCAAATTATTCCAATTCTTTACATTTATTCACTAAGGTTGCCAACCTGCAAGTTGTTCTTGAAGCAAAAATGTCAAATATTTGTTTGCAGCCACTCAAAGATGTGGATTCGATGAGTTTTTCTGCCACACAATGCATATTGACAGTAAGTAATAGACAGTTTATTACACATTGTGTGCCACTGTGCTGGGACTTTTGGTCAGACAAAACCAGATGTCACCTCAGTCTGTGGAAAACTATCATTTTTTCCACTTGTAAGTTTTCATGCTTAGTATTGTGAATGTGAACATTGTATGAACTGATGTGTTCGGTTCCAAACTGGAACGTCAATCAATGCTTGAAAATATCTTAAGACTGATAAGCAGACTGAAGAAGAAGGAAATGTAATGAATGCTTATTCTCCTTCTAAGTTGATTTATGTGATGCTATGTAATAATACTGGAAAAACACTCAGCTATATTTAATTAACCTTTATCTGTATGTAATCTGAGCTGATGCTACATATGTACTACAACAGTGTTTTTTTTAGAATAAGCTGCTCTGCATGTGTTTGGTACCTTGCCCTTGGATATGGGAGACATCCAGCCCCTCTTTCAGTCGCAGGATAACAGCACCAAACTGGAAGTCAAAGGCATCACTTCAAAGGAAGGGGGAGGAAAAAAAAAGGTTCCCATTAACAGTGGACTGAAGCAATTTGCCCTCAACTAAACAAAGACAGTAAGAAACCCACAGAGTATTTAAGAAAAAAGATAAACAAACACACAAGAAGACTCAAACATCGTTCTCAATGCCACAGGTTGTAGTATTGTGTACTGAGCAACATACAATGGAAAATAAAGGGCAAATTTTTAAGCGTATTAGCTTTGATTTTAATACTATCGGACTGAACAATCTGTGACATTCAGCTCTAATGCTATAATCCTCGCATTACAATGAAGAACCCATTCACCTCAAGTCTCACATGACTGCTTTAGAGTTCAACAGGACAACAGATTTCTCATGGACTTGTTTTAATCCAAGGGAGATCAAAAAGATCAAAAACATGACAATTACACTCTATCCCATAATGGCTAGCATGTTTCTACTACTGTTTATGTAAAAAGAAGTTTTTGTATACATTGTATTTTAACATATTTGAATAATATCAGTAATATCAAAAACTACTGATTCTGTTTATCTAGAAGCATTTTCAGTGGGAGAAACATTTTGTCATCATGTAAATTACTTCAGTCTGAGCTGACTGGAGGTTTCCCAATATTACAAAATGTACATTTGCATAATGACCGAAACAAGCACCACTGACTAACAATGAACCGTGGTCAGGTTCATGATCATTAATATGCAAACTGTCATGAACATTATTCAGTGGCCATTCACAGAGATTTGGGGAATTTCTTTGTGCCCCCTTTTCCCTGTTCATGCCCTATCGGCCCCCCTGGC
>NW_005192638.1:0-1443 GCF_000239375.1 Pundamilia nyererei | reverse complement strand
TCATTGTACACAGCTAATCAGCACTATCTGCCGGGCTCGCTTCCTGTGGGTACACACCAGTTGTGACACTGGTAGCGTTTGTCCTCAGAGACCCTGCCTACCCTGTCATTAAGGTCATGTTTGCAGTAAAGCTGGGAGAGCGGATAATGTTTGGTTAACCACTGTCTCAACTCCAGATAAGCCCCTCAATATCATCCTGAGACCCCGTGGTTTGTTAATGGCACAGGGTCTCCAGATAATAGCGAAGGAATGAGTTTAACCTTGCTGAGGCACGTATGTTTGTGTTCATCTGTCGTCTGTGGCAGGTGTGTGATGACTGAGATAGGAGCAGGGAATAACAAATAAAAACATCTTTTTTTCATTGTTTTTGGTATTTTAACTATCTTTATATTTACTATCTTAACTCTTGTGCTAAAATTTACATCTTCAGTTGGTGTCAGAAGGTGTGAACCGCCCTGAAACCCAAATTGTTCATCACCATGCTAGCAATAAAAACACAAACACACACACACACACACACACGGACACTTGCTGTTAATGGAGTGATAGAAAAGATTGTATAGGCAGGTGTGGGCCTGGTTTGACAAAGATCAGGGTGATAGTAGACCATCTTCTATCAGAGAATCTCTCACATCCCCTTATAATGACCCAGTGTTCTAGTACGATTCTTCCCAGCATAAAAACCCATCATAGTGCCTTACAGCTCTTACCAGTTGCAGAGATGCTGTCATTTAGAAGCAAATAAAATAGAAAAGGGAGTCACAGTTAGTCTACAATATCTTACAAGTATAATTTGTTGGTTAAGGAAGTTTCAGCACTTTACTCAGAAGCAAACGTGAGATAGCTTTTGTGTTATTCTCCTGTCACAGAACTAATAAAACCAGAACTAGTAACTTCTGAAATTCACTGGTTACAATCCAAGTTTGGATTAAAAATAATGATTCTGGCCTTTTTTATCATTATACATTTCACTTGTAAAAGCAGGAATCACTTAAGCATGCTAACAACTACATAGACAGCATAAAGAAATGACAGGCTAACCACCTTCTGGCTCTTGAAAACACCACCAGATGGGGACATTGTTGCTCCGGTGATTGAACATAAGACTGACTTTTGCCTGACTTTTTCCATGAGATGCACTAAAAAAATCAGTTTTTTTGGTAAATCATTTTTTTTAATGCACAAAGTGCTTCTAGTTGTACGCATCCCAATATATGATACATGCATTCACCCAGACAAAAAAGAAACCTAACACACAAGCAATGGTGAGAACTGTGGTCGAAAATAAAGGGCACATGACCACGATAACGAGAACAAGTGCAGTGCAGAATATTTCCTCAATCAAAAGCCACAGGTGCTTGCTGAATTTGATTTATTTTTTATTTAAACTTCATTTGTGTGTGTGTGTGTGTGTGTGTGTGTGTGTGTGTGTGTGTGTGTGTG
>NW_005192637.1:0-1444 GCF_000239375.1 Pundamilia nyererei | reverse complement strand
GTTGTTCTTGTGTTTCTGTGTCATTAATGCCGCAGATTTCATTCTGCTGAAAGCTCTTCACCTGATCTCAGCCAACTTCCAACCTGACTTGTTGCCTCTTTTATTGACAACAGCAGTTATAAAAACATCTCGTTAGTTATGTGACAGTTAAGGCACGCGTACGTGAGCAAGTGAGTGTGTGTGTGTGATATTTCCTATCACACCACATATGGCGTGACCTTTCAATGAACCAACAAAGCAGAAGTGAGCGGTATAGCTAAACGTATAAAACGGGAACTTGTGGTTTCTTATGTGCAATGGAAAATTACAGCAAAGAGACCAGCCCCCACATCTTATGCATGCAAGAGAGGATAAAATCTAATATGGAAAAAACATTTTATCAGCACACATGCAAGCAATGGTTCTGTGACTTTCCATCAATCTTTATGGTTTGATGGGAAATTGGTTAAATGATTGCTCAGCTTATGTCTGGATGACAGCAGATAATTCTGATGAAAAGGAAACTAAACCCGTAACTAACTGTAAGCACGTTGCAGCTGAGTCGAGGGCTAATAAAGATAAGACCATGTGGTGTCCAGCAGGACTACGCGTGTGGCCGGACAGTCCATTTGGGACATCTGAAACACTCATTCTGTAACTCAGGGTGAGACATAAGTAGACATAAGAAAGTAATGTGCAGTAGTTAGTGCTTTTTTAATGCCAAAAAAGAGAGAGACTTTTTTTTAAAAAAATGACCCTTTAAAACAGTTCAAGTATCTCTGTGTTTACAGAGAGACAGGAATAACTGGAGCCGAGGCTCTGAAAAGAGACGGTCGCTTCACCAATCACCTGGGCTACTTAGAGCTGGTTAACATCAATGACAAACAAGTTATTTATGACAGATTCTTCTTCTTAAGAGCTTCTCAATTCTCTTCATCCAGACTCACTGCACTCAGTCTGTACCTAATTTATTGGTAACAAAATGTTTAATCTGCGATGGAATTTGGTTCGAGTCATATAAATATGAAATGAAGATCTTGAAAACACCCTCAGGCCTGGGAAAAAGTCTCCTGTATGCTGAGGTTTTGCTAGTTGCTGCCAAAAGTGAAACGGAAACTTCAAAGAATCTCTTTAATATTTTCTGCTCATTATAGAATAGTGAATGTAGAATTATGAGCAGAAAAATAATTTTAAGCAATTGTAGTACGTTGTAGCTGTTGTAGTTGTAATAAAGCTGAAAAAGTGAAGGTCTAACTAGTTTCTGAACCCACTGCATGCATGTATGCATTTCTCTCTGATTTGATTTCCACATGTTTGGTTTGCTTTTGTTGAATAAGCTGTGGCTGGAAAAGAGAAAGGCGTTCAGAAGCGGAGACAGGGACTGCTACAGAGAGGCCAAGTACAGGTTCACTAAAGAAGTGGACATTGCTAAACATCAGCACTCTGAGAAGATGCAGCAGCAGAT
>NW_005192636.1:0-1444 GCF_000239375.1 Pundamilia nyererei | reverse complement strand
CGGAGAAGTGAATTTATCCTGTCAGCAACTACAAGGCAAGCGAGACGGAGAAAACACTCAGAAAAGACGATAGGATAAGAGAAAGGCGAGCTACCCTTTAACACGAGATCTACACAGTTTCACTCAGTTATGATGGTGTTTTCTTTGTTCATTTCAATTAATTGAATGTTGGGTGACTCCTTCTTTTGCAAGTTTTGTCTCACTCTGCCACATAAGTAAATATATATGAGTGACTTTAAGGTAAATGTCATGTTGTCAGAAGAGTAACATCCATATTTATGGGTCACAAGCAGGACTTGTGGTCTTGATGTTGATTACAGAAACACATATGCCTCTAGAATAAGGCCGGACCATCTGGACAACACAGTATTAGGCTTCTGTACTGAACTGCCCTTTGGACTAATGCCGCGTTCTCTCTCTTACTTTCCTCCACTCTCTGCTTCTCATATGTCTTGCCAGTATGTTGTCTGAGCATGTTTTGCCCTAAAATCAGTCACTTCTGTGGGGATTAGAAAATTGGATTGAACTGAATGTAGTCGGCAGCTTGTTTGACTGTTTACTTTCATGCCATTATTCTGAACATGCTGCAGAAATCATGGACATTTTTCAGTGTCATTGTGGTTTAACTTTTCGCAGAGTCTTATAAATCACTTGGTTGTTCGTCAGGGAGGAAACAGGGTCCTGTCATGTGGCTAGACACTGATGATAAAGATCTTGTGTGTCATTTATACTTGTCTCTGAGAAATATAATCAGAAAATACACAGAAAAACGTGTGGTCCAACAGTTTTGTAAATATATAAAAATGTCTACTAACCTACCTACCTGCCCGTAGACACAGACAAAAGAAAGTACACTTTCTGTCATTGCTAGGGTTTTATGTGTCATGACAAAATAAAAATAATCCTTTCAAATTTTAAAATTAGGTAACTACTGCTTCAAATGAGTAACAAAACATGGCATATCATGTAGTTATTTATTTAACCAAAATGAAACCTAAATGCAGAAGCAGTGCACCCTTACAGTGTTTGAAGGATAGCAAAGTGCTGCTGATCCAATCCAGTCGATTACCTGATCATCAGCAAGCGTGACCCCACACTATAAAAGCAGATGTTTTGGAAGTTTGTTGGTATGGAGCATTCAGGTGTGTTCTAGCACAATGCCAAGAAGGAAAGACATCAACATCAAAGACACAATTGTTTCTCCCCAGACCATACAATGCTCAGAGGAACTGGAAAGAACACGTTACATCTCATAATCTACAGTTATCATATCAAGTTCATGATAACACAATTACAGAAAAAGAAAGCCTCTTTACTCTAAACAGAGCATGACAGCACAGCTTAAGTTTGCACTTTGCGTCCAAACCAACCAGAAGTCTTCTGGAACAATGTGCTTTGGACAGACAAGACCAAAATGCAGATGTTTGTCCATAGAGTGCAATAT
>NW_005192635.1:0-1444 GCF_000239375.1 Pundamilia nyererei | reverse complement strand
ATAGATAGATATCTATAGATAGATCGATAGATAGATATCTATAGATAGATCGATAGATAGATATCTATAGATAGATCGATAGATAGATATCGATAGATAGATCGATAGATAGATATCGATAGATAGATCGATAGATAGATATCGATAGATAGATATCGATAGATAGATCGATAGATAGATATCGATAGATAGATCGATAGATAGACCTGCAATGTATTTTTGCAAATAAAGGCCCTTTTTCGGCTTTAAAAGCTTTGCTTTTGTGTTGTACGTCTGAGTCTTCTCAACACAGATCTGACGTGTCCAAAGCATTATGTGGCAAATAAACTTATCAAAATAAAGACAAAAAAGAAATCAGCCTTCTTGAAGCTGTTGCCAATCTGACACTTTCCAAATGTTGCTGGATGGTGGATCTCAAGCTGACACTACTTTTCTGTGTTCATGATTTCACTGATTAGCACTTCAGCCTCATCAGTGTTGGGTGTAATCAAGCTAAACCTACATACTAATAGTACACTAATATATAATATATATTAGTGCTCTCAAACAATTAAAATGTTCAATCTGATTCATCACAGGGTTAATGTGGATTACTTTTGATTAATCACAATTAAATATCATTAATTTTTTTTATTTATATTAATAGCATTTCATTTTGCATGAGCAAACGGATTCGAGAAAAAAGGGGAAATATACACACTTAACGCGTTTATTGAACATCTTGAACATTCATGTTAACAGAAAACTCTGTAAACATTTATCCACTCCTCTCTGTCACTCTCGAGGAGGCACTTAAAGTCTTTGAGATGAGGAATCAAAGCTCTGTAAAGCGCGTGTTCTCAACGATATTAACAGCTCAGCAGTTTGTTGCAATCCACTTGACATTGTGCCAATCAATATGTTCGAGGCTGACTTACTGAGTCCTTGATGCTTCGTGAGTAGTTTGTCGCAAGTTGGGTGACGCGTTAGCCAAAGTCCTAGCAGCATCCCCGACTAACGTATGCTTCACGTCAATGTGATAGTTTATGCTGGAAGTGCTTTGGTGAAAAGAAAATTCCTTCTTGCACAATGTGCATAATACTTTTTCCTATCTAGATGGCAAATGTGCGTTTATCATCTTGCATAGTTGATTGGCTCAGCTGCGTCACTACCACATCAACTGCCCATTTGCGTATGTGCGAAGGTAACTCTACTTGGACAAACTGCCCAAAATGCGTTGACAGAAACATTTCAGAGAGTTTGAGTCATTCTACACTAGTGATGTGTCGGTCGCGAACGAAATAGACCGGGGCACTCCTGGGCACTCCTCTGGATATTCGTACACCAGAGAAGAGCTCCTTAACTGCAGGACTACAACGCAGGACTACAACGCCTGTGGATTTATTTCCAATATTTGTCGCATCTGCGGCAGATTTACTGCTGACCCTGACCAGGAAAGCGAGAC
>NW_005192634.1:0-1446 GCF_000239375.1 Pundamilia nyererei | reverse complement strand
CTGTTTATTTAAACTCTGGAGCTGAAGCTCATATTTAAACGTTTATCTTTTTCACTCACAGTGATCGAAGCCCAGTGAGACCTCCACCCGGAGTGCCTATGTTCACCTTTCACATCTACGCTGTGCTGGACAAAGCGTTTAGATTCAACCGAGAACACGACAGGCTTGTGCTGGGTTTTGAACAAGTGCATTTACCCTTCGAACTGACACACTTTGTGTAAGTATTTATAAATATGTACAAGCTGTAATTCACAGAATATAAGCATGCTTCAGTTGCACATCGAGCCTTTGCAACATTTCTGAAATGCTTGGTCTAATTTTAATATTGACAGTTGTAATAAGTAAAATAATACTAAAGAACTTTTCAGAAACATGTACAAAATTACCCCAAAAGTTATTTAATTTTTTTTATTACTGACACAGTCCTGAAATAATCACACAGAGCTCATATCTGTGAGTGTGTTTACTCCATCTAACAGCTGCTGCATCTTCACAGAGTGAGGTTAGCAAGCAGCTTCATGGTCAGCAAAGAAACTGAATGAGAAAAAAAAAAAATTGTGGATGTAGATGATGGGGTAGATTTTATAGTGTAGATCTAGCCAGAGCTTCAAGGACACGATTAAAGCAAAGCATGTTGGAAAAGGGTGGAGAATTTACTAATGGATGGAAATCTCTTGTTCAATGTTTTATGTTTAGTGGAGTAAAGGGAGGCTATCTGGTGGAAGCACGCCTCTGTGTTGAAGAAAGAGATTTACTACGAGGTGCGGTATGGTCTTATTGCTATGGTGTACATCAACGAGATAAAGCGATTTGGGGAATGGCCATGAGGCGTGTTCAAATTCCTTTAAACCCAAGCATTAAAGGTAAGGAAATCTATCATCTATATTAATGTCAGCCCACCAGTGTTGGTTCCAGTCTTTCTGCATAAACTGATCACATGTCAATGTTTTATGCAGAGCTTCATGTTTATGAAGGATTCATTTGCCGTGACAATGTACCACAAAGTGTTTGGCAAAAAGGTCTCCACATGATTGGCTTGAAGAACACAAAGGGTGTGGAGATTTCAAATGCCTGGCAGTCCTCAGCTTCAGCTCTGCTGAACAGAATCTTCCAGAAATGGACTCCGTCAGATAAACAGAGCACTGAGAGCTTGTGTCAAAGTTTGAAGTATTTTATGCAGAGTCTCGGTTCTGCTCACACTAGGATGGCATACCCAGACAATTCACATCCCCCTCAGGTCCAGGTGTGTTCAGCAAAAGGACAAAAAAATCAAAGTAGAAATTATCTACAGTAGCTTCTATAAACCACCATTAACACATGATTTTATTTTCAGGTGTCAGAGCTGATTTCAGAGAACTTGCTCCAGATCTTAAAAGGAGAGCCGAAGGAGAAGCTCCCGAGCTCCTGCAGGGACACTAGTCCTCTCGTTCTGGGGCTTTCTGTTTT
>NW_005192633.1:0-1446 GCF_000239375.1 Pundamilia nyererei | reverse complement strand
TTGTCTTTCTGGTGCTCCTGTTTTGTTTTGCCTCGATTATATAAAAATACAGCTGTGATATTAAGAAAACTTTCTCCTGCATCTGTGTCACTTCATTTATGACCAAATTCTTGCAGAGCACAAAAGAACATGCATGTCTTTTATGTCTGCATGGTGGAGTTTTATAGTTTCAAACATGTCTGGACTGAGGCCTTGGCTTTGTTTTGCAGCGGATTTTCCCTTTTTTCCTCCAAACACAGCGCTGTGCACGCCTGCCAAAAAGTTCAACTTACATATTATCTGATTGTGGAGCAATACAATTGATCTCTGGCTTCAGACACGTAGCAATGGCAAAGTGTTTTATATTGTGGTAAAGTTAACAAAGATTATATATATAATATAATAATACCCAAACATTTCTGTGAGCTAGTTCTCATTCTCCTTTTTGCAGGACAGCATGTCGTGTTGTTGATCTGATTTTCTACCAGATCTTAGGAAGAGCAGAAGTAGCCCTGAATTATTCGGACAATCTGTCTTATTGAGGATTAATGAACATGAAATTTTCATTTAAAACCTGCATTTTGTCTACCGTTAAAATTTGTTTGATGATCTGAAACATGCAAGTGTGACAAATATACAAAAAAATAACAAATCAGGAAGGGAGCCAGTACTTTTTCACGGCTCTGTAATGTGCCTTTATTTATAGGGATGTGGAAACTTTTACAATCCACACTTCCAATCTCCTACTCCTAACTTGAATATTATCCAAGATTCACATCCCTTTTTCAGCTAAAGCTGTGAGTAATCACTCAAGAGCTTTTACTAATAAGTGTTTGTGTTATGAGTTTAGTCAGAATGTGTTTATAATAGTGGATTTATGAAGACCCAGTAACATTTTGCAGAGTAATGAGTGCTGAAATCTTGGTAATTTTCTTCTGTCACACTGTCTCCTAGAAATCTACTGCAAATCAGTTACATGGAAGAACGTTTCCGTCCATCATGGAAATCTCAATTGTGTGTCAATGTTACATAGCATGCACATACATGACGTGGTTTCAGCTAACAGAGTTTTACTCAATATCCTTTTCACTCAGATTATCTGTTGTGTCATTTCTGTGCATTTGGGAAATTGTGAAAGGAGAAGTACGACTGCGGGTGCTCTTTCAATGTGCGAAAGTAGAAAGCAGACTAGAAAATGACGGTCAAACAGATACTGAGCAGACTAAGCTGAAAAAGGAGAAAAGTGAACATTTTTTGGCCACATAATGTACAAAATGAAGTATTGTGCAAAAGTCTTGAGCCACCCCTCATTTTTTAAATATTTTACTTCCAAGCAGCCAAATTTTTCACTTTTACTCCTTAGTCATAAAAGGCTGATTGGGTATTGTCATCACCCCGCTAGGCAGGCAGCAACGACACCCAAGTCTGTGAAGGCGATAACTCAAGATAAGGCAATGTAGGAGCTTC
>NW_005192632.1:0-1447 GCF_000239375.1 Pundamilia nyererei | reverse complement strand
AAAATCTGAAATCAGGAACGACACAAATACTTTTTCATGGCTCTACAGATTCACACCCAGGACATATATGGCAAAGCATGCTTTCATTTAATCAAAACCTACACTTAAAACTATTCTTGGTCTTTTTAAACATGAAGCAATAATATATCAAAGTATAAAACAAAGTCAGTACACATCAATGATCTCAATCTGTCCAGCTAGGAAGCATAAACCATGGTGAACACATTACATAAGCCTTTTTTTGGACAGTCTGGTCAGAAATACACACATAAGTATCCCACTGGAGGTCATCCTGTAGGGCTCTGATAACACTCCTCCTGGTCCTGCTGCTGCGTTGATGCTTTTCTACAGCCTGTCCAAGTATGCTCATATAACCGCCCGTCTGCTGGTATCTCATCCACACTGTGCTTGAAGTTACTTCTGGTCGTAGTATGTATGGGTGTCCCCTCCTGGAGGAGTTGGACTACCTGTGCAATGCCTTGTATGCACCATCACGTGCTGCCAGCTGTGACAGGAACTAAGAGAAAGCTGAAAAATCAGATGGGAGGGGCAATGGTCTGTGGCCACCACCTGCAAAACTATTTCCTTTCTTGGAGGTTGGTCTTATTGTTGCCTCCCTGCTGCACCTGTTGCCCCTTTGACTTGCACCAAATCAGCTGAAATGCCTTCACAGTGGATTATTATGATATGCCTGATGTTTAATAATGTGTTATACTACGATGATTGAGGGTTCACTTAATGTTTTTATGTGGCAGCTTAGTCAAAGCAAAAATAACAAATATTCAATCTTGTTAACCTATTTAACAGGATGACCACATAATGGTAAATGTCAGAATAAAGTAAAACATGGCTAATGGTGTTATTTGCATGTAGTATACATGCTGCATACAAGAATCTACAAACTCAATTAACTTTGAACTTTCTTCAGTATAGCAACACAAATTCTCTTCGTTGGGCCTTTCTTCACAATGAGTATTTCTTGCCAATCTGTAGAGTTGTCTCTAGTTGTCTCTGTAGAGAATCTCTGTAGAGTTTAATGTTGAAGGGACCTATTCGCACGATCAGCCAATAGTATCAAATGACATTCTCAGAGGACATTAAAAGCTCGTTTTTTTGCACGTGTGCACGTGCACGTGTCCATAAACAGTAAAAAGGTGACAACTCCAAAACCTAATTCAGCTCCGTGAGTTCCCCTCCTGACGACGCTCTCCGCTCCTGTCTCCTGGTGACACAAAAACACGCAGCTCAGCAGGACACCCACAGCAGCAATGTTGTTCACGAACACTCATCAACGGAGGTACTTTACAGGTTTGTTGCAGTATAATCCTGCGCTGACTGGAGCTCTGCCACCTTCTTAAATAGCACGCTCTTGATGAGGCCGCATAACAGTTCCACAAACCATGATTTCCATGGTGGCGGCAGAACAGTTCAGGTGGCCCACCAAACC
>NW_005192631.1:0-1447 GCF_000239375.1 Pundamilia nyererei | reverse complement strand
TATTTTATAAGTCTCAAACGTAAAATTTGAGATTTATAAAATCTGTTATAGGGCTTTGGAGTTGACGTCACGCCGCAATGCATTGTGGGAGCATGCCACCATTTTATCAGGCCACGAATCAAAACAAACACACTCGTTTGGACGGAAGATACAAACCGTACTTAAAAGCAGCTCAAAACAAAAAGAACTTTATAGACTCAGATTGTGTCGGATGAGAAGAGACGGTACTTGCAAAAAATAGCGTGCATTGGAAATGTGGACCCGTATGAAAAAACGGCAGTGGAGCAGAAGCCCCGAAGCCTGATATATTTCCGTACCTGTGGAGTCAGCGCATACACAGCGAACCATTTCGCAATTATAATGTCTGGAGGCGCACATCCGATTAACCAATGGTTGGTTACAAGATTTGGCTATTTTTAGACTCCACGTTGTGAATACCTCATCATTCAAACAAAGGTAAGTCAGCTTGAGTACTGCGAGTAAAATGCGTTTGATTTCCCTCCGAACATTCAGATTAGTGCAAGCACAAATTCATTCATGAGGGGAAATTACAGTGAGAACATGTTGAGGCTGTTAGATGGATAACATAGTGAGTTCAGTGCACTGATATGACCATTGTCCTGAAGGATTTAGTCATTCTCTATGGTTAAAGAAATTGCACTAATGAATCCATATTTATTATAATTCTAATTACACGTCTTGCTTCCGTGTTTGTGTGCTGTGTAACTAAAATACATTTATTTTAGTTTTATACATTGATTAATGACCTGCAGTCTTTGATCATCACTTAAGTTGAACTTTATGTGTTGTCTTATAAATCATACACAAAATGCCACATTGAAAAAAGGTTTTATTATCATTTTGACACTTGAATTAAATTTATTTCCAGAAATAACTTTTAAAATTGAATATCAGTTACCTGTATTCTAGTGCTATTTATTAAAATTACATTTTAAATAAAGGTATGCTATTTGGGTACTCTGTCGGACACTGAGAAAGGTCAGAGAAATTATACTCTGAGAGACTTGGTAAACAATGCATGCATTCAATTCAGTTCAGTGTTGCTGTTTGTCTACTTGTAAAAAGATAAATTCACAGAATTATAAATGACTCTGACTAACTCGAGCTTCATTTTGAGTGCCATCATCTAGCCCTCTTTGTACCTGGTGGATGTCACAGGCCTCTGCCTCTCAATTATTTTATAGCCATTGTGTGTAAGAGTGCCTCTCTGCTGGGCTCACACTGTGCGATTTTTCGCCCATTTTGAGCCGATTTTTCAGTCGTGCGGCCGTTTTGGTGATCGGCCCGATTTTGGCCTGCCTCGTGCATCGTGTAGTATACGTGGGGTAACGAGAAGCGATTAACACCTCACGACCAGCTCCCGATTATCAATCGCTTGGTCCTGCCTCGGGACCGTCGTGAGGGTGTCACCGCAGCTTCTCACACT
>NW_005192630.1:0-1448 GCF_000239375.1 Pundamilia nyererei | reverse complement strand
AAAAAAAAAAAATAGTCTCGGAGATACAGGTGGGCGGTTCACAGATGGAAACAGAATCCCAGCTTCAACTCAGTCACCTTAGAAATAAATTAGACCACACTTGTTTAGCAAGCCTTAAAAAGCATTTATTTGCCACAGCCCCAATTTTAATTCAGGCAAACAGTTTGTTTGCAGTTTGAACAGTTTGAAAAAAACCCAGTTTGAACTAAAAAAAAACAAACAGTTTGTTGCTGAGGTGGATGCCTTCAACATCGATGTGGGAACAATGCTGTCGTATCGGTCTGGGACCTCTGCCAGACTAAAACCCCGTACTTTCTTTATGCGCCGCTTGACTACAGCCAAGAGAAATTGCGCCGTGGGAGACCGGGAGGGTTCGGAACAACCCTTAATAGTATGGACAAATCATAAAAACTTAACATATTTACATAGTGTTAAAAGACTAAATGCTTGGCAAGCGAGGTGGTCACTGTTTTTCGCTCGTTTTAATTTTTCCATTTCATATTGCCCAGGTTCAAGAAATATTAAAACAGACACTCTTTCTCAGCAGTTTGAGTCAGGTGAAGAAACCATGGAGGTGGCACCCATTCTCCCTGCTAACTGTGAAGTGGGGGAAGTAATGTAGGAGGTGCAGGACACTATCACATGGAGTTTATACATAGAACCAGATCCTGGCTGGGTCCAGCTAACCGGCAGTATGTATGTATGTGGGAAGACTGCCACCCTCCTCAAGAGGTATTTTTGGTGGGAGACATTAGAGAGATATGCAAGAGACTACCTGGCAGTTTGCACCGTCTGATCTAGAAATAAAGCCCAAAATCAACCCCAGGCTGGTCTGTTACAACCACTATCCATCCCACATCCATCGCCCGTGATCGCACATTGCCTTAGATTTTGTCACAGGACTCACAGCTTTTTCAGGAAAGATATAGTCATACTCATGATCATAGTCCATTTCTTCAAAGCCGCCGATTTCAATGCCTTGGAAAAATTGCCCACAGCGTCCGAGATTGCCATCTTTTAGTTGAACATGTTTTTAAATTACATGGCATTCTGGCTGAGATTGTTTCTGACTGGGGCCCCCATTTACCTCCCACTTGCGGCAAATGTTCTGTACTGCCTTAGGAGCCAAAGCCTGTTTAAGCTCCGGTTACCACCCCCAAACTACAGGCAGATAGAACGGCAAGAACTCGAGACTACTTTTTGTTGTGTCACTGGCTACACTGAAAAAAGAAAATAGTTGAACCAACTTAATTGAATAATTTCAATTGGTAACACCAAATTTAATTAAGTTCTTTGAAATGAAGTTAATACATTAGATTAACACAACTGATTTAAGTTACATGTACTTAATAAATTAATTGTTGTCAAATAAACATTTTGCATTAATCCAACTTAAAATTAAGACATTTCAACTTAAAGTTTTCAGTTTTTCCAACCCAATAATTTGC